>NW_026607112.1:0-5000 GCF_029890125.1 Rhinichthys klamathensis goyatoka | reverse complement strand
CTTTGGTGTCTCCATCAATAAAGTATAAGCTTTGGCATCTCGAACTCCCTGATTTGAGTGATTTCTTGCAATAAGGGGAAGACTTTTTGCACGACAGTGTGTGTATGCGTGTAATGAATGCTTGGTCATCATGGTGTAGGTGTGTGTTTGGATGCACATAGGTATAAGTATGCGTGTATTGATTTGTTTGCATGCATATTAACAAATAGGGTCCAAAACAGGAGTTAAACTCTTAAGAAATAAGTCAAATTTCATAGTAAAACTATTAAAAATCAGGTCACCTTCAGGAGACTGAATTAAATATTATGTGTCATTGTATTCGAAAGAAACGTGTGTGTTTCTGTGATTTATTTTTATTTTTAGAATAGTAAAAAGGATCCACATTTATCCTCTACCGAGCGATAACTTAGTTTCGGTTAATTAGTTTAAGACCAAATGTTGATCTGTAGGTACTTATACATTTATATTTCCCATATTTTAAAGACATATACAGTATATATATGTGTGTGTGTGTTGAGCTTGAGAAATGCAGAGTTTAAAAATGTACATGTTCAAATTCCTCTTTAAACGTGGGAACGGCTGAGCTCTAGATTTCGAAGTGCATGTCAACAACCACTACTTGAGCAAGTAGTTGTGTACAACTGCACAAACACACATAAACACACTCCAGACAGAGGCCCTCTTGTGCTTGCGCTCAAAAACTACAACTTGCAGGGTTGCAAAGCTCAGTGTTGTGGACTGTACATCCCCTGTCCCCGTGGGCTGGAGGAAAATCTGCTTACACTGAAACACACTCGCAAATGAGGCACATGTGGATGCATATGCAAATGAGAGAGGAGGAAATTACCATCTTGGCTTCTGATTGGACAGGCTGTGGAGGGGAGGGGCCAGGCATCCCAGGGACACTAGGCACTATGGTGACAGGTCTGACCAGCTGAAAACACACACACACACACGTGAGAAACTTAATATGTGACCTGACTCTATGTCTCTCTCACACTAAAGTAAAAGAAGCAAACAGAAGTGAAAAAGGCTCGTTATCTCAAACACACAGCAACGCTCAGCATATGTTCACATCTGGGGTTGAGCTGCTGCTGTGAGCAACTGAAACAACAAAACAGATCATGTATAGTAATTGTTTCTGAATTTTTATATTAGCATAATCAAAAAAATAATAATAATATGGTACTGCACTTCAAGGAAAACCATGTGACTTGTTATAGAACACAGTTCCTGAACCAAACTGAGTACAACTGACAAAACAGCCATTTTAGAGCTGCTTTACAACAGGATTTAATTCTGTTTGCATCATTGTGTTACTGTTTATCCCTGTAAAGCTGCTGGAAACAATCTGCATTGCCCAAGAAATAAAAGATAAATATAATCATGATACAAATCAAATAAAGAAAAAAAAAAAATGTTGTTTTTATATAAATGTTTTCATTCCAATTTCAATTTTGTCATCTTCCCATTAACTTTAATATTGACAATTTACAAAAGAGAAATATGTATATTTTTTATCATTAGCAGAGATTTGAAACTATAAAGACTTGACTATAGATATGACTATACTTCGAATAAATGGACAACACAATTTCTCATTTTCTATTAGTTATCCTTGCTGAGAAAAAACACACAAAGAAATCGGTCACAACTAACTACATCACTAAACTGGCTCACTAGCAGGTTATTGTGTTTGTAAATAAATGTAAAAAAAATGCTGAAATGTATTCAACAAAACTATTTTTATTCCATTTATTCAATTGGTTAGACTAAATAAAAACCAATAACACAAATCTCAACATAAAAAGGGTCCCCGAGCCTGTAGAAATCCTGTAGAAGAAACACTGTATTACGGCATAAACATTTTCTTTGTTTGTTTGTTTGTTTCCCATCCCTCTCCTTCCCTCCTGCTGAAAGCTACGGGACATAATCATATGCTGTTCAGTGTTCCAATCACACACACACACACACCACACACACACACACACACACACAGGGGTTTAACTGCCCCAGACACGTGTGTGTGAGTGATAATATGTCTCTGCATAAATTAGCGCACCCCACACAGGCTGACGTCAGGAAAGAGGCGCAGTGTCCTTCATAGAGCCGACATCATCAACCAGCGCACACTTAACCCTTGTGCGTCAATTAAAAAGAGTTACACTTATATGTGCATAGTGGACAAAAATATCTGTCAAAAAACTGTCATAAAAATGAAGACTTAAGTTTGGTCTCATTTTAAAGAAGACCCTTGTTGTTGAAGTAAAAAAAATTAAAGTGAAACTGAACTATGAAATGATTTATGAACATTATTGTATATAAAATATATATTTTTCGAACCAAGTTGAACTCTAAAACTGCTAAAAATAATAATCCATAAATCTAAACAAGTTGTGTTCCAAATTTGAGGTTGATATCTCAAAAATGAGCTTTCGGTAAGATCTTGTTTGGGCGCAGTAACACATTTTCCCCATTAGATGCCAGCAAAACTCCACTTATGATGTGCAGTCTCTCTCAAATATTATATGCACACACAATTTTTTTTACTACACACATACAAACTGCACTCTGACATCCATCCATCTGACACCCACATAATTATACCTGCATAATTTATCCAATTGGCTCTATAATATGCAAAAGCAAAAATCAGGAATAAAGGGAGAATTTCCTTTATAGGCCAAACCTGAGAAAATGGCACCATTTGGAAAAAAAAACTTGTCAACAGAATGAAAGCCTCTTAACAAAGATTGCATCATTTTATAGTTAAATGGCTACATATAATAAACTAAATAGTTTTAATGTGGACATTTTTGTCCTCAAGGTCCTGAGTGGAACTATTTTGTGTACCTAGAGCAAAACAGATTAATTAAAGGAAATATTTGAAGAATATAAATATATAAAAGGGAGGTGAAATAGTAAAATTCCAATAAAAATACACACATATGCCAATATTTATGTAGTTAGCATTAACAGAGGTAAAATGATTTTTTTTAAAAACCTGAAAAAGACACACATGTCCATAAGGTCGCACAAACTCAACGCACTGTTTAAAAGAGGTTGCGTGACTTTCAAGCACATTTTGTTTCTCCGTGATGGATGTGTGGACGGTTTACATCTGGTCAGCGCACAGACAGCTTGTAGTAACATGCGTCTCAAATGCGTCTCCTGTGACCACTTGTGATTTGAAAGGCAGAGTTTTTAAAAAGAGGAAAACATTTCAAGCTGAACGGTTATTTTAGTCAAGCTTCTGTGAACTTCAGATGTGCGTGTGTGTGACGATCATCTGAGATGGACGCCATACACACTTATTACACTCATCTACTGCATCATAATTCTGCGGCACTCCAACAATGTCTAATTAGACAAATAAAAAAAACAGACATTTTGGACGTGAAACAAAAACTCAGTTCAAAACCCACTGAGCTGCCTACTTAAAGTGCCCTGTTATGCTATTTTAAAGCTTCCTAGTTTTGAGTCTCCCTACAATAAGTTTACATGCATCCAATGTCAAAAAACACTTTCATTTTCTCATTATATACACTGCACATCACCTAATTTATCGAAGAGTCTGAAACGGTCAAGTCTCTCTAAACCCCTCCTTTCTGAGAGTCCACTCGGCTCTGATTTATGGAAGCTTGTTTCCGCCACTGAATACAATTTTTTTTTTTTTTTAAATTGCGACTTTTTATCGCTTCGCTTTTTATGATGAACAGATTTAATTTAAGCTTTTATTCACATATAAACATTCACCAACGCATACATCAGACCTGGTTAACAGAAGCTCAAGCATGTTCAGTTGACGTGAGTTGACGTGGTAGTAGCTGTCAACAGAAATCTCTCAGATTTCATTCAAATGATCTTCATTTGTGATCTGAAGATGAACGAAAGTCTTACGGGTTTGAAATAACATGAGGGGGAGTAAACGACAGATTTGTGGGTGAACTTTCCCTTTAATTAGCCGTTTCAGGTGTGTTTGATCAGGGTTGGAACTGAACTTTGCAGGGTGGTAGTTTGCCAGGATCAGGATTGGCCACCCCTGATGTAAAACGATTGTACAGGAGGCTTTTTAAGCACACCAAAGAGAAAGGAGTGTGTGTGTGTGTGTGGGACACTCACAGGAATGGCAGTGGGTATGTGTACGCTGGAGCTGGGCGATGGTGGCTGGAATAGAGAAGGGCATCGTCTGACCGTTCGGCAGCTGTAGGAGAACCGGAAACGTGCCGGACACCGGACTGGAGAGAGAGATGAGAGAGAGAGAGAGATAAGAGAGAGAGAGAGAGAGAGAGAGAGGGGGAGAGAGAGAGAGAGAGGAGAGAGAGAGAGAGAGAGAGGGGGGAGAAGAGAAGAGAGAGAGAGAGAGGGAGAGAGAGAGAGAGAGAGAGAGAGGGGGGAAGAGAGAGAGAGAGAGAGAGAGAGAGAGAGAGAGAGAGATGAGAGAGAGAGAAGAGAGAGAGAGAGAGAGAGAGAGAGAGAGAGAGAGAGAGAGAGAGAGAGAGAGAGAGAGAGAGAGAGAGAGAGAGAGAGAGAGAGAGAGAGAGAGAGAGAGAGAGAGAGAGATGGGGGAAAATAAACTAAATTCATTTCAAACATAAAATTAACATTACTGTAATATAGAATCTAAATATACAAATAAATAAGCTACAAACACAAGCTACACAGCATCATGCTTTAAAGTCAACATTAAAACAGATTTGCGTGGTATTTTACTGTTTGTAATGTGACATTTTCCTGAGTGAATCATGGAGGATAAGGGCAGGACTTAGATTAGATAGGTTTCTTATCAGATTTGAGTCTGAGCTGATGCGAGTCAATCAAATTCACAACATTTATCGTAATTTGCTATTATTGTCGCAACTCTTTTTATTTTAATATTAGCCAGCATTACATTACTGCTATAAGTTACATAAACAGCTACTGGCTTTTGGTTCAAATTAAAAAAATTATTATTGCGTGACTTCAGGGTAAAAGGAAAGCTCAGCTATTACATTTTAATT
>NW_026607110.1:0-282012 GCF_029890125.1 Rhinichthys klamathensis goyatoka | reverse complement strand
GTGTGGGGGATGTTTTCCTGGCACACTTTAGGCCCCTTAGTGCCAATTGGGCATCGTTTAAATGCCACGGCCTACCTGAGCATTGTTTCTGACCATGTCCATCCCTTTATGGCCACCATGTACCCATCCTCTGATGGCTACTTCCACCATGTCACAAAGCTCTAATCATTTCAAATTGGTTTCTTGAACATGACAATGAGTTCACTGTACTAAAATGGCCTCCACAGTCACCAGATCTCAACCCAATAGAGCATCTTTGGGATGTGGTGGAACGGGAGATTCGCATCATGGATGTGCAGCCGACAAATCTGCGGCAACTGTGTGATGCCATCATGTCAATATGGACCAAACTCCCTGAGGAATGCTTCCAGCACCTTGTTGAATCTATGCCACGAAGAATTGAGGCAGTTCTGAAGGCAAAAGGGGGTCCAACCCGTTACTAGCATGGGGTACCTAATAAAGTGGCCGGTGAGTGTATATTAGATGAATAAGTTAAATTTAGCAAATAAGAACAGCAAGGAATGATAGTAAATAGAGATTCAAAACAGAAAGCTATACAGACGCAAACCAGCAGCAAGGCAGACAGGAGCAATCGATCAAGTGTACTGTAAACATTTTAAGTCAGTAATTGTTAGCTCATAAAATATTTGTGTTTTAGATGCTGTCAAACAAAAAAAAAAAGGAATCCACACCCCAAACAGATTTAAAGTAGATGGACTGAAAGGTTTTATTATTATTATTATTATTATTGTGCACAGTCACTTTTTTGTTAGTGCACTATGGTATTCTGTTGTGACTTTATATGAGAATCTTCAGTAAAATACTACTTTTCAATGGATCTTGAACTTTGCATTTTTTGGTGTGCGGATTTCTTTTTTAGTTTTTTCATGTTTTGTAAACTGAATCTATACGCACCCAGAAAATACTTTTTATGTACAAATTGGCACAGGACCTTTTCATATTTTTTGTCAGTTAGCTGTCAATACATTAATAATGTAAATATATGTCTGCTAGAACAACGCTTTACATACAAATACCTGTGAATACTAATGTCATATTATAAACACATCCGCACTCATTTACACTCATACACGCATTACCAATTAGCGCGTGTTAATTAATGGACTTAAATTATGTAGCTTATGTTTTAACATTCCTGTAGCTCAAACAGTAGAGCATGTTGCTAACAATGCCATGGACATGGGTTTAATTAAAGGCATAACTGATAAAATATAGAATAAGTGTAAGTTAGGATAAAAGCATGTTTGTATGTGCATTAAGAGAAGAATAATTCAGTGGTTCAGAGAGGCCAAGTAGGAAATATGTTTCTTGATCTTGTTAGAAGTTAATTTTTGCTTTTAAGTGACCCATTACCCCAGCAAATGCCCTCATTCATGCCAGCTGAGGTTCTTCTCCACAGTCGTTCAGTGAACCCTCTCTGGGGGTCAAAAAGAGTTAAGCTTAGAGCTTACAGCACTGCTGAGATGCCATGATCTGCTGCAGCCGCGTGTTGAACACCAATAATTTCCACCCCCTGTAGCACTCCTCATTATCATATTAAAGAAAGATAATATAACATAATTGTTTTTACTAATATGCATATATAGGCTACAAACAAAGGATGAGTTGCTCCCCTTAAGACCACCACAGCCAAGCCATAGAAGTGTCATGATAGCCCCTTTAGCAGAAACTAACACAGGAACAGAGTGGCAATTATATTGTAATCGAGATACACCGACAACTAAGCCATTACGAGGGTCATGTGAGTCTTAAAGCTCAAACATTCTCTTTCTCTCCATCAAATTTCTTTAATCATCTACATTATATAATTTGAAGAGCGCTTTCCACCAACTCCACCTTGTTTAGGCACCTTTTTCAGCATAATTTTCCGATTGTATTGAAATAGACAGAGCAGCTTCCACTTCACCATTTGCCATAAATCAAAGCAAAAAAGAGAGAAAAATAATCGTGGATGTAGGGGGTGCAGGGCTTTGTGAGCGAGATATGCAAGTTGAGGCTTTCCGCATCACAATGAAGACTGGCGCTTTTGTGTGCGCTTTTGTGACGAGCGATGCTTTCTATTACATTCAAAGTGCGGTAAATACATGTGGGACACGGGAGCAAACATAAATCAGTGATGAGGACCCTTCCCTGTAGCCTCGTTTTGTCCACCATTACTCCCAACTTGAGGATAAAGAGAGATGGAAAAAGAGAATGGAGAATGAGATGAGGAACAAAAAGAGATGAAGCCTTTGCCATTGAAATCTTTATTCTCATTATGACAGCGGTGACGATGCGCTATGCATACTCTTGTCATTTTAATGCTGTCCCACACTGAGCCATTAATCTTCCTCTTTCTGTTTATTTATCTAGGGAGGGGGAAATAAAAACACTGCAGAACTGGAAATTTAATTACTGCTGTTGGTGTCATAATATAAATGTCTGATAATCTAATTCTATTTATAATAAAGACAGTGATAAATCACTGCTCTTTTTTTAAACTTATATCATTGAACGGGCAAGGTGGCACGATTTGGTTTTGTTTCATGTCTTTGGTTTGTGATTCCCTGTTAGTCATGTGACCCTGCCATGTGTTTCCTTGTCTGATGTGTCATGTTGTCATTGGTTCACTGTTTCATTGTTCACAGGTGTCCCTTGTCTAGTCATTATAGTTCTTGTGTATTTAAGCCCTCATGTTTGCTATGTGTCTTGGTCACTTGTTTCCTTTTACCACTGTTGATAAGCGTCATGTCCATGTTTATGTTTTGATGTCATGCCCTTGATTTTTGTTTGATCATGTTTTGTTAATACACTGCACTTGGGTTCTCTACAAACTTTGTCCATGTTTTAAAAGAAGATTTGGTAAATTGTAAGTCTTCAAATTATTTAACAGCAGTACAACTGAATTTGTGTGTATTTCTGCACCTAGGAAATTGAAAGCAATAGCGAACGTTCATACCTTATCAACTGTTGCCAGCCAGCATTTTCTTAGACAATTTTTCTTAGACTTTTGCTCTGCGATTTAAAGGATTTTTCCAAAGATACATAATCTTTAAATCAGACTTTAAATAAAAAGTTATTGGTTTTAATGTCTATATACTTTTTATTTTTATTTCAGTTTTAGTTCTAGATATGTTACAGATAACCTTAATGAAAATGAGAAATGTTGCTTTGGCAACTAGCAGAAGTTTTTTGTAATATTTTGTTTTAAGTAATAATTTTCTTTTATGGTTTTAGTTAACTATAATAACCCTGTCATTGTTGTAGAATCTTTAAGAACAGTTCTGTTGTTATCACTTGAAATCGTCAGCAAATGTGGCTGCGCTTTTTATCCATTGATTGTGAGAAGCTGTTTTGTGCAACTGCATAATTTAACTTTTTTTAAGGAAAAATATCAGATAAAAATTCTTTGCAATGTCACACTTTATTCCAGTTTAAGTCAGAATACTATCCAATATACTTTTACCATTTTATGAGCACATTTTACGTAAAACCATGCAGAAACCAATGTTTCTGTCGGGCTGGTAGGGATGTTCAAATAGAGCATTTTTTTAAGCGTGTTTGTAAAAATGAACCGAACCAAACCATATTTTTGCATGGTTTTCTGCATATTAAGCTGGGTTAGGAGAAAGTGTTTAAATCAACAAAATTACACACTTTATTTAAAATTTCATTGAGTTAATGTTGCAACGTAGCAGATGAAAAATCATATTCCTTTTTCTTCCAACCATAAAAAGAAATGATTGATGTTTTAATATAGCTGTACAGTCAAAAATGTATTGTTTTAACATTTTCACAATCTGACTCATGTGTTCTGTCCTCCTACAGACGTTCTTCGTATTCTGCCCTTTGGCCTCTTGTCTCCTTGTTTTTGATCACTTTGTTTTCCCTCCTTCTCCTGTCCTCCTTTCTGCTGTCTTTCTCGACCAACTTCTTTCTTCAAAAGCATTTACCCATCCGTGATAGCAAGTCAAGTGCTGTAGCATCATACGTACAGTCATGCGCACATGTACGCTCTGTTGTTAATGTATTCTGTTTAAAGCCCATTCACCCCTCAACACACTTCTACACTCTGTCCCTCTCTGGGCGTACTTTAAATAACCAAACCTTTGATGTCTAATCTAATGTTCTAGATATGAACGAGGCTGAGACGATCAACTACTACAGTACTGACACAGAGAGGAGAGCTATTGCACAAGGCATTATTGAAGTATCAAGCGAATACAATGGGAAGTAAAGGGAAATGAGCCTGCAATGTCTTTCACTGACCTGATTTTAGATAATCCACCTACTTAAAACTCTGAATTGTCACCCCTTGGTCCTATATTTGGATGCTTTGTAACGATGTGCCTTAGGTTAGAGTATAGGAGATGACGCTAATAGCTAATCTGTTAGCGCTGTGAGTTTTTTTTGTTGGTGTGACAGGCAGCAATGACAGTTTACAGCGAGAGGAAGCAGCCAAACTCTCCAGATGGGCAATTTTCAGTGACTTTGGCCTGCTGATTCACTTTCCTCTGCGGTTGGCACTTCTGACTTCCAATCAATGTGTTTTTCTTCATTGAGGTAGCACTGTGCTATTTTGCATATGAGCTGTTGAGGCGAGCATTTCGTAATGTATCTCTTGAGGGGACAAACATCAGAATGAGTTAATGAGTTAAGTAGCCTTTGCGATAGTGTGGGAAATTTTTCAGCCCCATGGTTAATTTTAGTCTGTGGGCACAAAGAGGATAAATGACGTTGAGAGTTTTCGCAACATGGCCACCATAATCTTCATTTCGATCATCAGATCTCGCTTCGCAAGGGAGCGGATTTCACTGCTGAATATTTTACACTTGCCTTTCATTTTCCCGCTCTGGTGCTTTCTTGCAGCTTCTCTGGTCTTCGATCTCTGAAGCTGATGCCTTTATCAGAGGACTTGTCCCTTCATTACACTCTCCCAACATGTGACTTCTCTAAAAAATCTAAGTGCAGTTAAGGAAATTTACTGCACAAACCGAATTTGGCAGCCTGTTGATTGACATATGATATACTATGGTACTATGATGAGGGCAAGACACATTAGGACTGGGTAAAAATATACATTTTCCAGTTAATCACATCTTGCTTTGAACAGACAAAACGTCTATCTACTGCGAAATTATGGGCATAAAACATGGTCTTTCTATTAAGTTGTTTTGAATGGCTGCATGCAATAGTATAAGGGTCGATTGTAATCCGATTCATGAACAAATTACTCTTTTTAACTGGTTCTTTGTAGTGAATCAAAAACATACAATATGAGCTATAGCAGTGTTGTACAATATAGACCCTATTCACAAACAAATAAATATCTAGTTCAGTCATGAAACTTCAGTCCTTTACATGCAATCTGCAAGCAATCACATCATTACCACATGATACAAGCTGATTGGACGCGGCTGATCCAGCAGCCAATGAGATTGCTTGCTCAACATTTAAATCAGTGGTCTCAAACTCGCGGCCCGCGGGGTGATATTTTGTGGCCCCCTACTTGACTTTAAAGTTTAATGTTAGTGCGGCCCGTCGTTGCGTGTGCCGCGTTTTTTTTTTTTTTTATCCCTTATGGGCTACCATAGATAGTCTCGTGACAGCTTACGGGTGGGTTTGTTGTCAATAGTTGTCATAGACAACCGCGAAGTACAAACATACGTACTGCGCCTGGAAAAAATGAGTGCGTCGCTTCAATTATGAGCGCGCTTGCCGCGCCTACATTTGAAATAACGAACTTGAGTGCGCAAAATATGTGAGCGCGATATATGAACGGCCCCTTGGCGAGCTACCACCAATCAGGCCTCGAGCTACTGGTAGCTCACGAGCGACGTGTTGGAGACCCCTGCTCTAAAACAATGTGAGAATAATCATTTTGAGCTTGTAATATGTGGCCAACAGGTTGATAAGAAGGTTTGCTTTGATTTGTGCAAGGTCAGTCATTTGCCTGAGACACTATACATGTGTAGAAAGAACTCAATAAGACGGCCAGACATGACTGCAAATATTTGTATTTCAAAAGCAATAATTGTTTTTCTAAGTATAATAAAAGGAAATGTGCCTTCCAAAAAACATTCAATATCATATTGAAAATAAAAAGGACATGAGCAAATATAAGAATCACAAATATGTTGTGTATAAGGAAAAGACAAAGAAAGTTTGTAAAATGAACTTCAACTGTCAGAAGGACAGCTCATGAAGAACCAATCATGTACAGAAAGGAATGTTCAAATTCAGAGGAACAGTTCAGAAGAAAGGTTAATAATAAAGATTGAGAAGATTGGATCAGTTGTGCTCCTTTTTTGGAATACTTGAACACTATTTTTTTGTGGAATACTTGATGCGGCCCCGCCTTACCCCTACTCTACCTCCAGCGGCCCCCAGTTAAGTTGAGTTTGAGACCCCTGATTTAAATACTCTGGTCAGGCCTGTCTCAAGTGGTATCAAGTATCGAGAGAACATCTAGCACTGTTTTTCAGGAGTTTTCAGATTTAAAAACGTTTAAAACATCTAGAGATAGAGTAGGCCACACTCGTAACTTATTAGTGTTAAGTAAAAACCCTTTGTGCGTACCGTCAGATGAAATCCTGCAGGCGTCCATGCTTTCTCCATCCATGCAATAAATGCACATCATTGAATGAGTGTGGATTTCTAGCGGATTTACATGAACTTCTACGGTAATATCTATGGTTTGACCCATTTCAGAGGTGGCCAAAATCAGAATTTAAAATGGACTGAATAAAGCTTTCTTTATGAACTTGACATGGGATGTCATGGTGACATGCATGCACATGAATCATACGCTCAGAGCAATATTGTAAGTTACTGCATAATACATTTTTAAGAAGCAAAATAATTCAGCATCACGATACACAATCTTACTTTTAGCTATGTCTTTTAACTATGATAGTATTTCCGGAGGACAAAACATGAACTTTAACTATTGGCTTTACATCATCAAGTCACTTTACTTTGGTGTGAGGCCCTGGGGAGGTGCGAAGCCCTTTACGGTCACACACATGGCCCAGCCCTTGCGACTGCTCTGAGACTGGTTCCTCTGAAACCCTCCACCTCCCCCAGCTCCACCTGCCTAGATCTGCTACAGGATTTATGTATGTCTACTCTTGCAGCGGCAGCATATCTTACATGCTCACAGCAGCGTGTCTGTGTATTTATTGCCAAGACCAAAAACCATTGCCATATTCAATAACAATAACAGGTCATGTTTGAACTCTTGTGAGTCTATATTTTGTATTGACTCATTAAAGTGTTAGTTATAGATTTATAAAAAAAATTATACATTATTTAAACAATAAATAAAGTTAAAGTTTACTTAATTTGCTATCCACAGGATATTGTGTTTAGTATTATATATGTGAAAATAAAAAATAAAATTGCAAATGAACTGCATATAAAATTGTGTTATGTACCAACTTTGTAGGTTACTTGCATAATACAACATTAGCTGAGAAATGTCTTTCATATATTAGCAAAATTAAATATGCTCAAATGATTTAGAACTGAATCTAATGGAATCATAATCAAGAGCTTGTGAATTTGAATCGAATCCGGAAATCTGTAATGACACATCCCAAGGACACATTTATACACGTTCCCTGTTATTGTTAATTTTAGTACATATTTCCAGTTTTCCTGCTTGGCACATTTAAGGCCAGCGAGATTTTCATTTGAAGTTTGGTCCCTTTGGAAGTCCCTTAATATTTCATACGTCTATTCCAGCCACTAACTAATTACCCCAGTACAGTGTCAAGCCCTACAGTACAGAGCGAGAGATGAAACTGTGCTTTTGAATGACTGGGGGGAGGAACACATCACCGTTAGTTTAGCTGGAGAGCTGTAGTTGTGGCGTGCACAAGATCAGCAGTTTGCTTTTGAAAGACATCACAAATGTCGATACTCTTGTGTAAACTTTAGTAGTGTAGATGTTTCTCTGTTTCATCTTTTGAATGTTATTCCACATAAGCATCTCTGCATCATTCCGATTTGTATAGATACTTTCAGAGTCTATTCAGTAAAAAGGCAATAGTTTGCATATCTTGTTCTGAGTTTAATTAAATTTCTTTAGTGTTTTAAGGTCTCATGATGTAAAATCTGCCATAAATGACCATACAAGAAACTGGAAGAACAGATTAATCCTGCATAAAAGACAACAAATTTCTAAACATGCCAGCAAAATCAACAACAGTAGTGAAAATAAAACTGACAAATGGTCAGTACAACCATATTAATTATGTATGTCCCAGTGCATGCTGGGAAGAGGGTGCACGGGACTGAACTACAAAGCATTTTTTAGATTAGGGATATTTGATTAAATTTATTATTATTATTATTTAATTTGATAGTTGTTCAAAGTATACTGAAAAAACCCTCTACCATTGGTGATGTTTCATGATTATTTAATGCATTTTTTACTTGATCTATGAATCATTTTTGCAGTGTACATGGTTTTTTTAGTTCATTGTCGCGAAGAGACTTGAAGGCAAAGCATTTAAAACAACAAGCATTGCACTGATGCCGAGCTGTTTTCTCTTAGTACCTTCCACTTAAATCCTTTCAGGTATTTCTCTCTCTCTCTCTCTCTCTCTCTCTCTCTCTCTCTCTCTCTCTCTCTCTCTCTCTCTCTCTCTCTCTCTCTCTCTCTCTCTCTCTCTCTCTCTCTCTCTCTCTCTCTCTCTCTCTCTCTCTCTCTCTCTTCATCCTTCACTTTTAAACTTTGTTCCCTTATCCCCGCTGTCTTCTCTATTTCACTCGCTTGTTCTTGCTCTTTCTCTCTCTTTTTCCCTCTGATTCTCCCAGGAGCCCAACTGACCTAATTCTCCTCCGAAGACATGGCTGCACTCGCATGGGCGCGCAAGGCTGTTTCTCACACTTGCATCTTTCATATCCCAGATTCAACTCACCTTGTGAAAAAACAATATTTTTTATTTCATCAGCTGCAGTATGTCCATGTAGTGTCCTCATTAACTACCACAGAGCCATTTTTTCCATTCACAGCAACTTTAGCAAGGTGTTAGCAGTATAAAACTTTGTTTCTGGTGTGAGCTTACTTCCTCAGTGGACTCATTACTTATGTTTGTTGGCAAGTTCTTCATTAGCTTGAAGACCCTTCTGATAGGGAGGTCTGATTAATGAAGATTAAAGTTCTAATTTGGTGGGTGACTTACAAACCAAAATGGGTCACAACAAGTCTGTTCTAGTTGGTTAGAGAAATAGTTATTCTTATTAACTTAAAAACATGTTGTTATTGATGTCAAACCCATGTGTCCATTCAAACTCAAATTCACTTTTCACTTGGTAGAATCAGTGATCGGCAGCAGCGTGGCTAAATTTCTACATTTCTCAGAACTGTATCGTCTCTGTTTTTTAAAGTCACCATGAAATCAAAATTGACAACTTTTTTTACAGAATGTTGCAGTGCTTATTATAGGCTAAATGGTTTATCTATGCACATCATTATTTTTTTTTAAATTCATGCGCCCTCGTAATCTAACCTTCCTCTTCCCCTCAAAACGACATCTGTTGTCTTCATGACGTGTGTCTTGGCGGAGGCTGGGGCTTATATATCCTCCACAACTGACTGCAAAATGGCATTCAGATCTGACACCGTTTAGTTAGCAAAGCCCAACTTCCTACGATCCAATCAATTCCTAAAGGAATCAAATCTTTCTCATTCCAAGGCTGTGGGAAGTTTATAGATAGACCCTTGACCCCTCGCATAAATAGAGGCCTGGCGCGTAATACAAATTCATAAGGAAAAAAAACTGTAAATAATAAATCAGCTCCATATCACATATAAGCAATGACGTGCATCCAAGTGAACGAGACAGAGGGAAGTTAGTGAGACCCGAAGCCGTTTCCATTTCATGCTGACTTGAAATCATGGAGCTTTTCAGTAGCTAAGCTATTTTATTTCATAAGTATCATAGGGGTGTTATTAAACTCTAAAGTGTCATGTTTTTCTTAGGAATATTTCAGCAATAAAGTGTTCTCTTTACGGTTGTTCAGAATTAGAACAAGCGATGTCCGATTCGGTAATGGGTGACTCTTTTGAATCTGTTATATTTAATGAATCGGTCGATCCTTTCTGAATCATTGAAGTTATCAGTTGGAATTTGATCGATCGGACGGAGCTGTTCCAGCATAACAAGTGACTCACTCAACTGAATCAGTTGGGCGGTTTCTCCAACTGCACGGAGATCGCCTCTCGCAGCCCGGGTAACAACTTGTGCTCTACTATCCAGTACAACCTGAGTAACAGCTCACCCTCCCCATGTCTAAGGACATTAAGTCACCATGGTCACACCTTGCCATACCGAGTTGTATGAGATTAACAGAAATAAGCAAAATAGGTATTAAAATGTTACCCTCTAGCTCGAGGATAAATCAATTTACGAACACGTACTCAGGTGAGGTAACACCAGGTTTACTGATAAATAGTTAACGCACTCCATTAATATAGATCTGCAGCACAAAATACATTTTATAGAAGTTTAGAGGGAGAAGCATTGTGCATTATAAACGATGTGGTTGTTTGTAGCTTGGAGATGGTAACATATTATTCATACTCTCTTAAATACTATTCTATAGTACTCCAGTCTTGACAGTATGCGACCATGAAATAAGTCCACATTATTACTTTATTCCATCAACAATCAGTAATGCACTTTTTACTTCTCTTTTAGAGATTTTATGTTCATTTTATTGTTATTTAAGTCATTTGTAGCTTAGCCAGCAAAACCTTTTGAGTAGCTTGCCCAACACTGTGTTTGTGTGTGGTTTTTGGTACTGTGTTGATGTCAAATGTAAAACTATGACCTTGGATCTATATGATCTTGAATCTATGATCTATATAGCATGTTCATAAGTCTCACTTCTATAGCAAGCAAGCCTGAGGCTCATACTGGAGATGACCAGCTTACAGCTGCTGTATGGCTGCTTTCTGAGATCATTCTAACTATATGGCATCATTATGGCTGACATATAATGAATGAGGCATTTACAGTATTTGACCTGTATTGACCGTATTTCTACATTTCTGTTAGTGGATCATATAATTAAGCATTTTTGTGATTGTTACAAACAATGAATGACATAACAATTTTTTAATTGGCTGTGTGCATAACAGATGCTCTCCATTTCTGTTGCCAAATTTGACTTGTATAATAACATTCTACACAATGCCTTTGTTCAATGCTGTTTAAAATCTGAAAAAAAAAAAAATCCTAGGTTGTGTCCTTTATTCGCTCTTTCTTTTTATGTGTGTTCTTTCCACATTTGAAAACAGAGGCTGAGCACGAAAAGGGGGAGCTGGGTAAATGAACAATAGTATAAAGGATCAAAGCTTCATTACAATAAAGAGATATAGCGTCGAGACAAACTGTTTATAGTACAATCACCAATTGGGGTTTGAGGGGAAAAGAATAGGCTATACCACAGCTTCTGTAATGGTTAATTTTACATGAAAATAATAAAGTAGTGCAGAGTAGCTGAGGCATTTTTCAAACAGAACCTTGAACAGTCTGCAGTGTTAGTTTAGCATCACAGCTGGTGAAAGAAAGTGCCAGAAGGATGTGTGTGTGTGTGTGTGTGTGTGTGTGTGTGTGTGTGTGTGTGTGTGTGTGTGTGTGTGTGTGTGTGTGTGTGTGTGTGTGTGTGTGTGTGTGTGTGTGTGTGTGTGTGTGTGTGTGTGTGTGTGTGTGTGTGTGTGTGTGTGTGTGTGTGTGTGTGTGTGTGTGTGTGTGTGTGTGTGTGTGTGAGAGAGAGAGGCAATGCATGTGAATGTCTAGGTGAGCTGAATGTTGTGATTTTACTTGCACATATGCAATTGTCGGTCAGTCAACCTCAACATTATATACCAGAGAAGGTTTTTAAAAATCGATAATTATTACACCATAAAGTCTTCCTATTCTCCACTAAATTTATCAGCTGACAGGCCTATTTAATGACTATAGTAAACCATGAGAAGCTGAACCAAAAATACTGACACATTAGAAAGCAGAGCGCTTTGCATCATATTAAGCTTTAACAAAAACATTTTTTTATGTAATTAAATTAAATTACTTGCGATTAATTCTATAAAAAATAACCAGATGAAAAAAATAATCATGGTCCCTGACCTGTAAGCAAATTTAGCATTTTCCTTCCATCTGAAGTAGCACCTTCCTGTTTTTGCGGGTCTTCAAGCTGTTGGGTTGCACATACGGCCTTGCGTAACATTAGAAACGAGTAGGTGAGATGTATTTTTAAAGGAATGATCTGGATTTAACTGATCTGAAGTTCAGATTTATCGACAGCATTTGTGGCTCTCTGTCGATTACCAGAGACAATTTGTACTCATCCCTCAGCTTGTAAAACTGGTCTAAATTATTTTCAGTGGTAATTGACAGTATGTCACCAGTGCTTCCGATAAAGCTTAATTTGTACTAAACCGGAAACTTTCATTATAACAAGGTGCCTGATCGCATCAGTCTAACCTTTACAGTTTGTGCGACACATTTCAGTGTGGTTTGTTTTGTGAACCTGTCGCCACTAATTGAAAAGGCTGTCTTTGCTATAACAACTATATTAGACCTGACATCAAACCCACAACCCATAAGGATTGTTACTCACATCTATGTAAATGCTCTTTTTAAATGTGACATAAGACAGAGAAGCAAAAAAAAAAAAGCCCATTAAAATGAATATTTGGGGTAAAGAGTTTATGCTTCAGTTTATAAAAAACAAACAAAATGTGTTTTCGTTACTGCAGTTATAACTATGGTTATGTATTATTAATATACTGTTGTTGTAGTATTTATTAATATTTTGAATTATCTTCATTTTTAATGTTCAGTTTTCGTTTAAGTTTTAGTAATTCTGTTGTGTGATTTTGTAATTTTTATTAGTTTTTGTTTTTCTCAAATGTTTCTATATAGCTTTAATATATTTTTATGTCAGTTAGTTGCCGAGGCAATATTTCATATTTTTGTTTAAATTTAATTTTGAATTTACGATTACCATCTAATATTTAGATTTGTATTTTATTTCAGCTCTATTTCAGTTACTGAAAATTATTTGTAATTTTTTAAGTTTGCACCATGGAAGATTTTTTGGGTAAAGTGTAACAAAATGGCCATACTGATGATTACATAAAGAATTAGTGTTCAAAAGTGTCTTAGTCTTACCCTGATTCACAACGGTAAGCCTCCAATCCTGATTTAAATTTTGAGCAATCAGGTTCAATTTGGCGGGAAATTGCAGGTTTACATAATACATGTCTGTGCATTATTTTCATTATTGTCAGAATAGTCTGGTGCTGTGAGAGACTTCCCAAAGTGCATTATTGTAAACATGTTTTTTTTTTTTTTACTGAGGGAAAAAAGTACAAAGTAAAATGTCAAAGTACCATGTTTTTGGTGCAGGAAACCTTAACATTATAAGTGAGCATAAGGTGAAAACATAAAAGTTTTTAAAAAAAAGTGGATATTGGATATAGTGCCTGTGGGTGGATTTAATTTCGGAGTCACACAAACCCGTGTGTGTGTGTGTGGGTGTGTGTGTTCAGCTGAGAAAGTGCATCTGAGACCAAAACACTGAGCAACCCAAAGGTTTGTTCATAATGCTGAAATAAAGTCAGAGTTAGTTGGTAAGCAAGTGTATCTTTGGTCATAAACATGAGTTACTGCATTTCCTTTCAGTGATAAATCCACTCAATGCTAATGCATAATTCATAAAAAATAGCAAGCGAACACGTATTAACCCTCTCAAGTCTCTATCACAACCTGTTTTTGTTCCTTATTCCAAATGTAAATCTGCTAATCAATCATCAAACAAGAATGAGACATTACGTTTTATTACTCCGTTATCCTTCCTGTGTTTGTATCTCAGTTTTAGCTGTTCCTCACTCGTGAAATTGATTTTTGCTTCAGTCAATCGCTGCTTTTATCCGTAGGTGTCCATTGACCAGAGGTGGCACACACCAGCTCCTGTTTTAGCTCCACTCTCTCCCCTCTGGGAGATAGACAGTATCTATAGCTGAAGAACGGCCTGTAGGGAGACAGAGAAAGGTAATGATGCGGATGTCTTGTATGTGGCCCTGGCTGTGCGAGACCCCAGGGACCTCATTTAGATTCTGCTAGGACACAGGCATCTGTGTTAAAAAAGCAGCAGAATTGCTGAAAGAAGGCTCTCATGAAGGGCCCTTTTACCACAGCTGCCAGCATGCTTTAAAAACTCGTTATACAGAAAAACCGGAGCAATAGTCACATCTCCTGCTGTACCGGGCCGGCGAGAAGCCTAGCTTCTTCTAGCCTTAAATGGCTTTGGTTATATTTGATTTCCGCTAATGGCTTTAATGTAGCTTGAAAAAAAAAATTGTCGCAAAGAACCAGGACCCATTCACAGTTCTGTGTTTCTGCCGCAAAGCAAATGGCACGGGCATCATTTCATCGAAATCCATTTACAAGGCTTCATTTGCATTTGTTTTGGAGCTTGTTTTTAAAATATGTCCATAATTCTGACAAAATAAATAAATAAATACACCCGCTGTTCCTCCCTCAGACTGATGTTGTAAATTTACATCGGCGCACTGAGCAAAGTTTGCTTATTAAAAAGGCGGGTGTAAATTATTTTCTGCTCTGTTGTTACTTGCAGACAGTTCAGTGATGAGGGAACTATGAACGATGTGGAGATCGCTGATTGTAATTGGGAGGAGAGTTCGCTCATGCAGCGAGCAGGCAAACGGCTTAAAAAGTAAATGCAACATTTGCATTGGCTTCTCAGACGCAGAAGAGAGTACAGCGAGCAGCAGGAGTGCCTCATTATTGTGGCAAAACCACAATGAAATCAATTTGTGTCATCATTGGTAATGATTCCACTTAATATTAAAGACAATAGGAGCAGATTGAAGTCTCAGACAGAAAGACGAATGAATGCTTTGATGGCTTCTGTCTTTCTAATGAATAAAATCTGTCCTCCCACAGTCTTGTTGTACCTGCGGTCTTTTAACACAATGAGTTCCTCTCCTCTGCCTACACGAGTCTCAAAATACCATTATGGTTACTTTAACATTCCTTATGAATCATTGAACCGATTTTTAGAGTATATTTAGAGTTTTCATATTATTTTTCATTCCCTTCCCACTGGAGTAAGATGAACACATCAGTGGCATGTAGTGGATTTTGTTCTATGCTATCAACAAGAAAACAATATTATAACAATATTTTTTGTATAACATAGTATTTATTAAAATAGTATGTTCCTGTAGGTTAAATAGTAATATATGATAACAATGCCAAGGTCATGGAGATTCCCAGGGAACGCATGATCTAGTAAAATGTATATCTTGAATGCAAGTCCCTTTGGGTAAATGTGTACGCCAAATGCATAAATAAAATATCAAAAAGACTCATTAAAAATGTAAATTCTGTTGTCATTTACTCACCCTTGTGTATTTGTTTCTGCTGTGGGACACAAGATAAGATATTTCAAAAAATGTTTCATGTTTTTTTGTATGTAACCCCTCAGGTCCTACTCGCCCCGCTCTGTGCGGGCCTTGAATCTGGGCGCGCTAACAAGGAGGCTAAAGACTGCAGCCGGTAATGTCAGTTGCTAGCGCACTTCTTGCGGCGTGTGATTTTTTCCCCCCCAAACCTATTCAGCGGAAATCCCGCCCTGCTGCCGATTCTAAAGATTTCATTGGTCATGTCAATCACTGTACTGATTGCCTACACCAAACACTGATCCCTAAACCTACCCGTCACTGTAACCTTAACCAATGAAATTAGCTGCAGGGCGGGATTTCCACTGAACTGGTTTGGGGGAAAAAATCACAATCTTGAGACCAGGGGAGTGAGGTTTACCTGCACAGCTCTTACTAGCTAGTCTTTGTTACACTCACCCCCCTAAACCTCACTCCCATCCGGGTCACGGCACCAATGTAGCCCCTCAGGTCCTACTCTCCCTGTTCTGTGTGGGCCTCGAACGCGGGTCTCCGGTGTGGGAGGCGGGCACGCTAACAAGGAGGCTAAAGACTACAGCCTCTAGCGATCCTCTTTAGGCTTGGGGAGTGAGGTTTACCTTCACAGCTCTTATAGCTGGCCTCCGTTACACTCACCCCCCTAAACCTCACCACCCATCCGGGTCTCGGTATCAGTGTAACCCCTCAGGTCCTACTCACCCCGCTCTGTGCGGGCCTCAAACCCGGGTCTCCGGTGTGGGAGGTGAGCACTGTAACAAGGAGGCTAAAGATTGCAGCCGCTAGTGTCAGTCGCTAGAGTGCCTCTTAAAGATCAAGGGAGTGAGGTTTACCTGCACAGCTCTTACTAGCTGGCCTCCAATACATATACAATGAAAGTTAGTGTAGACCAGTGTTTTTTTTTTTTTTACGCCATTGTCTTTCATTGTATAGACAGTTGAAACATTTCTCAAATTATCTTCTTTTTTTTTTTTTTTTACAGACGACAGGTTTGGAACGACATGAGAGTGAGTAAATTATGGCAACATTTTCATTTTTGGATGAACTACCCCTGTTTTGACAGTGTAATCAGAAAATCGCTGTGATGTGGAGGCACTGCCTCCTTTCATGTGACTTTTCATCACGCTTTAGGACATTCAGTCTTCTCCTTCATCTTGTGCTGTTGATTATTTTCTCATCCAAATCTTACCCCCGGTAAACATTTGTGTATGTCACAAGTGGTCTATTCTCTCCCAGTTATTTTCAATCTATTCTCCTTTCTGTTTGTGCTCCCTGTGTCTTCACCTATGTGCACTTAAGCTCAGGGATCAGGCAATCATTCTTGTCACGTACATCATGTATGACCTACAGAAACAGGCAAAATCAACATCCATGTCTTCAGCATCAGTCCTGGTCAATTCGTAGCATTCCACCTGAAGGGTAACAGATTGATTTAATCCAGGCCTTCACTGCCCTTCCTGTATGGAAGCTGTCCTTTTGCATCAGCTCCAGATTTCTGAGCCTCCCTCCTGAGGAGCAGACAGTTTGGATGAGCATCTTGTGTTTGAATGAGAGCCTTTCCCTCCTCCCTCCCCTGATCTGTGGAGCATCCAGCTGCTCCAAGCAGCAGCCCAGCTGGACTCACTCAGTCTGGGTGGGGTTAACACTGCCCCCTTTACATTCATGCCAAAGTCAATTCCAAGAATTCACCACTGAAGTCCGACACGTTATTGATTTTGGAGTCAGTCCAAACCATGGATGGTTAACGAATCCAAGGCTGTGTTTACACTTGGTATTAAAGCCTGTCTCGGGTGATCCGTTCACAAGTGGTCAGAGTCAGACCAAGAGAGGTCAGTGTGTTTCTGCATGTTGATATAGCAGAAAAAAGTCTAAAAAGTAAAGTAGATTGACTGTTGCTTACAATATAATTCAAAACTTTAATCTCACCACAAATGTGATGTTTTAAATGTAAATTGGTTGACTAAATGAACTTGGGACATGAGTGTCAGTACATTATGACATCTTTTATATAGTCTTGTGTATGTTTTAGCAGGCGAACAAATGACATTTTGAAGAATACTCTGGTCACTCTTTTTCAGACAATTAAAATGAGTAGGGAAATGGAGCTTTCAAGCTTTAAAAGGACAAAAATATGATAAAAAGTGGTCTGTCTGTATACGGCTCATGAACTATATTTCTAATCTAAAGTCAAATGAAAGCTTTGTAAGACAATTAATATTCAGTAATATCGTCGCTTTAATATCATCAACTGCACTGACACTATCAGATGAGGAAAAAGCTTGAACTAAATAATGAATCTGCAGAGCTGCCTTAACTACATTTTATTTGTTTCATAATTAATGGATTTGGCGACATTAACAATGTTATTTTCACAATCTGTATAGTTTGAAGCACTATATAAATAAATGTGACTTGACTTGTGTGAGGAACAGACTGAAATTTAAGTCTTTACCATCAAATATTCACCCTAGTTCTCCTTGGCATGTTTATGAGAGAAGTAGCAATGCCCAATTTGTGAACTAATCATTCTTATGAGTCAGTGAATCATTTGATTCAGTTCACAAAAAGGCATAAAGGATGGGTAAATTAATTAGCATTTTTTAGTTGTGAATGTGATCGAATCGGATGTCGGAAGTTGGCATGAAATGGAAATTCACTGTATCTATTTTCTTAATGTATGTTATTGATCTTATTATGAATGATTCATCCATGCATGTTTCTTTTTTTTTTTTGACCTTACAATTTTGAATCAAAATAAATCTCTGGTGTCAAATGTCCAATCATTTACTTCACTTAAACCCTGCCCTTTTCTTACAATTGACAACAAGCTTGCATTCAGATCTGCCTCCATCCACTCAACAACTGATGAATTGAACCAAGTCACCTCCAAACTTTTTTTTTCCTTTTCGATAATTCGCTCGGATTTATGTCACAATAAGGAAGTAAATATCTGACGCTATACTTTCATTACATCACAACTTTAATACTAAGTGTAAATGGGGTCCTGTTTATATTTCTCTTTAAAGGAAACTTCCAAAACTCTGTGATAAAATTTTTGATTTCACATGAAATGTAATTGTAACAATTAAAGAAGCTAAACATTTGCTTTACTAATTCGGATGAGTCTTCTCTCAATATTTTCACTACATCTGAGGCTTCATCCGAGGCTCTGGCAAATATTGCGCTTAGTAGTGCCAAAATTCTGTTTCAGAACACCAAATGCATAATAAACCCAGCAGGATGATAATGATTATGGTGTTTGTCTGTGAGAGGTGGACATGAAAGCGGGACTGCATGCTATAATTTAGCACCAGATTAAGCAAGGGGAAAAAGGGAGGACATCAAACTTCTACGCTCCATGCTGTGACTTTTGAACTTGTTGCTGTGCTGGATTGTGAGGAGGTGTGTGCGCATTCGTGTGTGTGAGTTTGGGTTCAGATGTGTTTGGAGAACAGCACAGCTCCTCTCATCCATCCTGTGGGATTGGCTCTGGTGTTTAATGTGTGTGCCTCTGGAGATGAAGATTCATTGCTTTAATAAGAGCAGTACAGACAGGAGAGAGAAGAGCGTACCATTACAGAGAAGTGTCTTGGGGAAGGCTGATGGTGAGGGTCTTATGGTCTTTAATGATGGAGGGAGAAATCTGGTGCAAGCGAGTCTTTGTAGAAGACACCCCTCAAACCCTTTGGTGCTTCCTCGTCTTTTGTCTTGTATCTTTCTTGAACTCTGTCTCCAGGCTGGGGGAATGTTCAAATGCTAATTTTGGATTGTATGTAAGGGGTGGGCGTGTGCAAAAAATAGCCATTATGAATATGCATGGACCCTCAATTAAAACAACATACATTTTTGCCTGAACTGATCTGAGAAATCACAAGCTCTGAGACAGTAATCCTTTATCCCACCGCATCCCATAATGGCCATCTCTACAAGGTTGCCTTTTTTCACACCGGAGAGAGAAGGATGTGCGATTCCGTACGTGCGCACGAGTTCTGTAACACAGGGCACGTATTGAGTGTAACTAATGAGCGAGGACTGTCAAATGTGATCCATCCTTCCAGTGCAAGGTTCCCATCAAAACATGCGCATCACTACCCTAATGTAAGCATGTCACCTTCTGTATTTGCATCCAGCTCCGGAGGGAATCCAAGCTCGTTGTGAATATATCTTGTCAGCGCGTTCATACCATACGGAAAGAGTGTTAGAAAGTGCCTGTAGGAGGGAAGTAGCAACTCTGGCTCATAACTTCCTGGCCTGCACTACACAGTGGCCTACAGTCATCCAACAATGACAAGTCATATTTATTCAAATTAGCTATTTATTATCATATTATAAGTAAATGTTTGTTTGTTTGTTATAAAATTATCCAAATATGTTTTAAATACAATAATTTATTGACATGTATATATATTGTACACTCCCTGCCCACTTTATTAGGTACACCTTGCAAGTACTGGGTTGCACCCCCTTTTGCCTCCCGAACTGCCGCCTTCGTGGCTTAGATTCAACAAAGTGCTGGAAACATTCCTTAGAGATTTTGGTCCATATTGACATGATAACATGACGCAGTTGCTGCAGATTTGTCAGCTGCACATACATGATGCGAGTCTCCAGTTCCAGCACATCCCAGAGGCGCTCTATTGGATTGGGATTTGGTGACTGTGGAGGCCATTTGAGTATAGTGACTCATTCACATGTTCAAAAAACCAGTTTGAGATGATTTGAGCTTTGTGACATGGTGCGTTATCCTGCTGGAAGTAGCCATCATTTACAAACCATTGATACAAGGCAGGATGGATCCATGCTTTCATGTTGTTTAGCAAAATTCTGACCCAGCCACCTTAATGCCGCAGCAGAAATTGAGCCTCATCAGACCAGGCAATGTTTTTCCAGTCTTCTATTGTCCAGGTTTGGTGAGCTTGTGTCCCCACGAGCTTTGCAGCCCTTTATATTTCAGAATTGATGCACTACCCTCTGTGCCACAGCTCTGAAATGAGTGTTGCATTTTTAAGATGACATGTCAAGTTAAAAATAGTTTAACTTTTTAAAACACGTCTGTGTTCTGTTTCACGGTGCTGCGCCTCATCTAGTTAAATTTGAATGCAGGAAGACATCTTATGTAAAGACCCCCTAAGAAACGTGTCTGATTGGGGTCAAGTGATCCCGAAACCAGCCGATTCAGGAAACTAGTCGATTTTAAAAATCCCTACTTTTCATTGGCCTTTCCAAAGAAATCTGTCCATAGCAGTTCCTTATAATCTTTGTGCATGTTTAAGAAAAAAATACAAATAATTCTGTTGCAACATGCACATGAAATATTGTCACAACATTATTTTCTCATCTTGACTACATCTTAATTTAGACACAAGCCCCATGACTATCTTGGCGCTCTTGTAAAATGTTTTTAGTGTGTCATATTTTATTTATTGAAATGCGGAAATGTTCTAACAGGCCTGTCACATACAAATCATTGTGGCACAATTTTATTTTAATTAAATGTTATGGAGTTGTTTGCGTGGTACCAGAAGGCAGGTAACAGAAATAGCTATGCAAATATAACAAACATGATATCTCAGAAGTATGCGTAACAATGCCATGTTGACTTTGCTGTAGGATGAACAGCTGTCTAGCAAAAACTAGGAAGCATGCCTCGATGATTTTAATGTCTTCACTTCCTTTTCTTAGCAGACAAAACCTCACAATTTAGATATTTAAAAGATATCACAGTATTCCAGTTTGTCACTTATCAGATTCTCAGCATAAATTCAGCAAAGTCCTTCACAATGTTCCTGTTATGTAATATTTCAGTTGTTCCCGACCTCTCCTACTGTATCCCGACCCCTCCCGTGCATGGATCCATGTGAGGGATTAGGGATTAGGGGCAGGAGCTGGAGCTGGATTACACAGCTGACAGTCCAGTTCTCTCTCTTCTGATAAAGATGATGTCACTCTCATCACGCTCTTCCACACTGATACCATCAGTCTTAAAGATCTACTGTTTCCCTGCGCTGAGAAACATGTCCGCCCAACCATCTGTTGAATTATTTTCACTTGAGCACTATATTTCTGATTTTGTAATTGTGTGATACATCAGAAACACCTTTTTACAAATAAGATTTTTTTTGAAACACAATAAAGATACAAATCGTGTTGTTTGGAGTGATAACAGTCATCTATTATCAACCAAAAACATGATGTCCTTGTTGCTGCATGATTTTCTCCCTATTAAAAGTGTGTGTGTGTGTGTGTGTGTGTTGTTTGTGTGTGTGTGTGTCTGTGGTCCTGGTAAACCCTACGTTATGATCCCCACAAAGATGGCAATATCCGATATCCTTGTCCTTGTAGAGACATTTTTGGTCCCCATGTGGAAAACTATCAATCATAAATGGTGTTTTTTTTTTATGCAGAAAGTTTTCTGTGATGAGTAGGTTAGGGGATAGAATATACAGTTTGTACAGTATAAAAACAAGGAATGCACGATATATTGGCCACAATATCGGTATCGGCCGATATGTTCATATGTTATCAAATATGTACATATGATATATATCGTTATTGGCCCGATAAGAAAATTTGTCCTATATCTTAAAGCAGATAAATAATGGACTATTTCCTTCAGCTGAGACACTTCTGATGTGCACTGTTTGCCATGATGGTTTTGAATTGCTTTAAATACGATTGGAAGTCTGTCAAATAGGTTACATAACATTATAATGAGAACATTGTAATTGTGTGCTTGGGACATGGCTTTCAATAGTGAGACTTTTGTTTTTGTAATCAGGCTCTCAAAAATCATTTTAAAAAATTGGATTTAGATTTATTTGCCAATATATCGGTTATCGGCTTTTAAATATAAAGAATTATCGGTTAACGGTATCGGCCAAAATATTCATATCGGTGCAGCCCTAATAAAAAACATTATGTCTATGGAATGTCCCCAATTTGTTTATTCACTTGTATGTTTATTATAAAATATCTCACTAAATTTATAGATCTCCTTTAAACGTGATGAATTTCTTTGTAGCAAATTGTTACATTCCATTTAATAGGAAGAAATGGACTCTGTTTTACAAGAATGTGTATGTTTTACACATAAACTGTTCTGCTTGTGTTGAATGGATAATGTCCAATATTTCCAGTTTATATTTTCCAGTTTATATATTTTTTATAAAAACATGTTGAAACTGCATTCATTAGTATTTCACAATTTCTGTGTAAAACCTGTCTTGGTGAGGCTAGTTTGTGAAGACATGCTCCTCCAGAGTGAATGGCATTAGTTTTATTGAGATTGATAGCTGTATGTGTATGTGTACGCTTCTTGTTCTCCTCTGGACAGGTGGATGCTGTCATGCCATTTGGGTGCCTTGCTCTGCGAGATGGGCGGACATACAACAGCCTGTCAGATGTCACTGACAAATACGAGATCGGACAGGTCCTCAAGGCGTGAGTGTGCATAGATCAGCCATTATAGCCTTAAGAAAGCCAATCCATCAATTACAGACATGTGATCTCGCTAAACATTAATCCCAATACATAGGTGTTTATCTCAGCAGTGTAGTTCTTAATATAACCGATTCACAAACATAAACATAAAATGCAGCATTCAGTATCATTTCTCTCTACAGGAAAGAATTTTGTGAGCTGTGCCTGGTGAAGGAACGACAGACGGACAAGGTCTATGTGTGCAAGAAATTCCTCAAGAAAGATGGCAAGAAAGTGCGGAAGGCAGCCAAGAACGAGATCATGATCTTGAAAATGTACATGGTGACTCAAAACATCAACAGATGATGTAGGGTTTTGTGAGAGTGCTGATCTGAAAGGACAAAGAGAACATTTAAAGGGATAGTTCGCCCAGAAATCTGAAATCATTTCAAACATCAAAATTCATCTTTCATCTGTGGAGCACAAAAGTAAAACTATAGCTGTATGTTTTCATTTTTGGGCGCGCTACTCCTTTAAGGATGGTGGGGTGGAGAGAAAGATGGAGAGGGTAAGAGAAGCTGAATGTATCACTCGTGGTGGGATTATTTCTGTCCTTTCTCACTCTTCTTGAAGCATTATTTTACTCTTTTTTTAACGTGAGATGAAGAAACTATTCAGCTTTTTGCTGTCATGTGTCATTATTCCAGGCTCAAACACCCAAACATCTTGCAGCTGATTGATGCATTCGAGACCAGGAAAGAGTTCTTCATCGTACAAGAACTGTGAGTCTGACCTTGCGTTTGCCCTGATCAGTCACGATCCCTTCCCTGTGCCATTCAGTAGACCAAGGACACATCTCTCCGCACCATAACATCACTCCAGAAAATCCACTTTTTCTGACTCGGCTCCTCACGCAAATATCCACATCTAGCCAGAGCTAAAAATCTATTAAAACCCTGTCATCTGATTGTGCATGAATGACTTTGACATGCTATTACAGCTATTAAGATTACAGTAATGAGTGTCTATAATAGAAAATCCAGTTTCTGGACATTTTGTCATTTACCATTTCTGTTTTAATCTTAAAGATCCTATAGAATGATGTTAGCTTGATAGATTCCGGTTGCAGATCTGGCATTCTGTAAATAAAATATTTGAAGTGTTTGAAAAAGTGTATTTATAATTTTGGTGGCAATGGTGTGTCAGAGTTACACTAAATTAGGTGCATAAGAAGTCAGATGTAGAATTACATACATAGGGTAATATTATGTTTATTTTGGGGTATTTTGTTGAAATCACAACATTTTTAACAGTCTGAGAACATATTCTGAGATTTTACAGTTTCACATTTGTGCATTGCTGCACGTATTGGCAAAATATTCAGATCCGGATTGAAATTTATGACGTTTAGTTTTTAATTTGATTTAAAATGTAGATTTATATAACATTTGAAAACTGCACATTTTCTTAATGATTTAGCAAATTTGGGCAGGTCTTTATGTAATGGTTCATCAAAATCCTTATAATATAGTGATATTTCACTATGTTTTAAAATTATCTAATTGTTTTATGTTTGGTGACTAACCACAAGAATGCATTTTGGTCCTTTTTGAGGCTCTGGATTAATCCTGAATTATCCTGAATATACTGAAATAATCCTATAGTTGCCAAAAGTGATGTCCAGAGGGGATTATTTTTTTAATGACCCTACAAGTTTGATTAAACCCACAAAATATGAGGATATATAATAATTGAAATATTAATAACAATTTAAATATGAGGGAAGAACAAAACTAACTTACTTAAGGTTACTAATTTACTTAATCTGACAAAATTATTTGGCAAAAAAGGGTCAAGCTACAGGTTTTATTCATATGCAAAAAAAAAAAAAAAAGCTTAGTAAAACAAAACACTCACAGAAAAAAGTATACTGACTATAACATAGTTATTAATATTTCATTGGTTCTCTCTAGTGTGTTCATAATTTCTTTGTATGACAACCTGGCCAAAAAGGTTGTCCGCACATTTTGACATGTTTCATTGCGATGATTTCATTTTATCACAAATAAAACAATTTACTTCAAGCACAACTATGCAATATGCTTACAAAATCATTAACACATTTCTAATAATGTTTGAATAAAGGGTAAAGAAGTACATTTTCCTAGAGGGGACATCACTTTTGGCCACTACTATATAGGTCAAATATATATGTATATTTGAATATACCAAATATATGTGTGTCAAACCATTACAGGGCTGTTGTTCTATCTGTAGCAGATTTATGTTTGCAGTACCTTGTTTCCAGCTGTCAGTCCACCTATCAGCTCAAGGTCCCAGTTAGTCAAAGGCCCTGGAGCACTGGCCCTATTGCCCTAGGGCATACCCCATCCCTGACCAACCTTACTACCAATTAAATACAGCTTAAATTAGAATTACACACTATACACACACGCATATCCCCTGCTTTCATCTTATGTTTTGACTGTGTGTTCATCACAGGGCCACAGGTGGAGATGTGTTTGATTGGATCTTAGACCAGGGGAACTACACAGAGAGAGATGCCTCCAATGTGATCCGTCAGGTCTTAGAAGCAGTGGCGTACCTTCACTCCCTCAACATCGTCCACAGGAACTTAAAGGTTGGTATGCAGTCATAATATGATCATTTGTATTAATGGAAATCCATATATAGAATAAAATAATGGAGTGCAAAACCATATGCACCATAGGCCGGTTTAATATCTGAACATGTGACTCAAAGGCTGTAACTCTGTGTTAAAACGTGTTAATTTGCATGTGTGTGCTGGGAATGTTTCTATTTGTGGAGTATTAAATGATAATCATCAGTTATATTAATCAAACGCCTAGTCCTCTTTGACTCATAACACTGTACAACTGTAATATTGCAGGTGCTCCCTGTGGGTGTCATTAATGTTCAAAACAAATATGAAAGGAATAAACAGCATTGCCAGCTCCTGTGGTTCTAATGCTTCATCCTAAAGTCATTAAGGTTATGATGCTGTTTGTCATGAGACAACATGTGTTTATAGTGCCCTCTAGTGCACGGCAGGATATTAGCATCAGACATTCTCTATTATGTGTATATATATGCATCTCATTTGCTCTTGTCAGTAATGCATAATTCTGTGTTGCCTCCTGGGTGTTTTTAGATTTAGCTTTGATGCATTTCCTTTTAGGGTTTGTGCTTGAAATATCACTGACTGAGATTCATATATTATACAGAGTAGGTCAGCTGTGAGTTTTCAGATTTATCTTTTAAAGACAGAACTCATTGTTCACATTGAGAGCGGGTGAAGGGTGTGTCCTGTCTGGTCTCTACTGGCCAGAAGATAGACGAATATCAATATCATTTGGGACACAGCAATCTTTTATTCAGCCATAGTTGGGCCTAATGCCATGTCTTTCCTCCTATCACTACTTATATATTAAAGTATTGATTTTTTTTGCCCTCTGCCTTTTCTGTCATTTCAGCTGGAGAACTTGATGTACTATAGAGAGAGTAATCACAACAAAGTCGTGTTGCGGGATTTCTACCTGTCCAGGTTTGAGAACGGCTCAATCACTGAACCCTGTGGGACACCTGAATACCTTGGTATTTATTCATCACCATGATCTTTATTTTTCTTTAACTTTGAGTATGCGAATCACTGGCAGTAATCTTCACATTTGTTTGTCATATTTCCTGTCAGCTCCTGAAGTGGTGGCGCGTCATCGCTATGGAAGACCAGTCGATTGTTGGGCGGTGGGGGTCATTATGTACATACTGTAAGTTGGTGTTGGATACAATTGGTTTGTCAAGGATACTTTATTTTCTTTATGTGTTTGGTTTTTAAAAAGAACAGGGGGCTGGGGTCAGAAATCATGAGATTATTTAAAATATTTTGATACATTTTTAATTTCAATTTATTTGTATAGTGTTTACAGTATTTTAAATATGAGGGAAGAACAAAACACTAAACTTGGTTAAGGTGTTTATCTGACACAATTATTTGGCAAAAAGGGCAATCTACAGCTACAGGTTTTATTTTACTGTGCAGGAAAAACCATACTGTGTGAGCATACTGTAATGAGTGCACAGCTGAACATAACAAGTGTCCGTGACAACAAATGAATGATTAAGGCAGGCAATGACGAAACACAAAGAGTCCAAACAAATGTGATTGTGACACATACAATCACTAAATAATATTTTGTTGATTCTCTCTTGTTTTTTCATGTGTTCATCATTTTTTTTGTATGACCGCCTGGCCAAAAATTATGTCCACACTATTTTATAATATATATATATAAAACACAGTATTAATGTGGTTTTATAAATAAGAATATATATCTGCCCTTATATTTTAGGAAGGGGGTCCCTCACAAGAAGATCATATTTAGATGGTTCTTTGGCACCAAAAAAATTTGAAATTGAAACCCCTGATTTAAAACACTTAACAGTAATTTTACAGCACATTTATACCTAAATTCATACTCATGATCTTGTACCAAAGGAAATGTAGTACAACACAGCAGAACATAATACAAATTGTACAAATCTCATTTGTAGGTTGTCTGGAAACCCTCCCTTCTATGATGAAACTGAGGAGGAGAACACCGACATGCACAACCGGATCATCTTCTGCCGCATTGTTGGTGGAGAATTTGAATTTGATTCACCGTACTGGGATGACATTTCCCCTGCTGGTACTAAGATCAGGAACTGAGAAGCTCCTGATCCAAACTAGTAATATTTAAAATGTTTATTTTATTTTATTTTGATGCTTTACCCCTGAGTCTCTTTCTTCCATGTCATGAAGCAAAAGAGCTGGTCTGCAGACTTATGGATGTTGACCAAATGCTGAGAATTACTGCACAAGATGCACTTTCGCATGCATGGTAAGTCTACACACAAATAGTTGATTTTATTTCAGAGACAACACCTTTACTTATGTTTATTTATTTATTTGCTAGGATCGCTGGAAATGGGGCTTCGGAAAAGAATCTGAAGGAAGGAGTCTGTGCTCAATTTGAGAAAAACTTTGCAAAGGCAAAGTGGAGGGTAAGAGGAATTGCATTACTCACTTTTCTAGCAAACAGCACAATAAATAATAAGTTAATGGATAAGGACAGTATATGTAAAGATGATAATGGCAAATTAAGCTGTTGTTTAATAAAGGTTCTGATGGTTATTATATTAATGTTTGCTTTTTCCTTGCATGTGATACCCAGGAGTTGAAGGTACTGTTGATATTTGCGGGGCAGCCTAGAGGCAGAGATTCTTTTCTCTGTATAACAATCTTTGACTTGGGCACTCATATTTCCTCTCGCATCATACCTAGTGTACGATAATACATGGCTGCAGTGTCTCATGGCCTGGCCTGATTCTTCAAGCTACGATCATTCAGGAAATATGTAGTTCAAGTCGGATTGTTGGAAAGACTCTCGCTGTACTTAAGCCTCCCTGTATCTGCACACCAGTAACTAACAAATTTATCACTGCCCAGCTGGTCCCATGTGCATTCAGTCATATGCCGTCTGGCTTTTACTCACAGTGTCCTCAATATTCCAGTTTGAATTCCAGTTAGCCCTTCATTCACTCAGACAAATCTCCAGATTGACTATTCATCGTATTGTATGTGTATGAAAAGTTGTCCCTGTGTTTGTGTGTGCCAGAAAGGACCAAAGTGGTTCTTATGAAAAGAGAGAAAGAGAGTGGTTTGTCCTTTGAGAAAGTGGTTTGTCCTCAGATGACTTACTGTAGCCCTGATTCATTTATTCACATCATGCTTTTGCCAATGACACATACATATCAAATTGGGGATCATCCTGTATGTGTGCTAGGGATGGGGACGAGCAGCAGAGCATTCGAAAGACGGCAATTATCGAGAATGAGAATATTTGCGGTACTTTACTTTTTTATATATAAATAGCTTAAAAATAAGGATGCACCGATATAAAAATTCTGGCTCAATACTGATAAGCTGATAATAATTGTGCAATGGTTGAAACCAGATAAATGACCGATATTAAAATTCTGTACTATTTTTTCTAAATAAATGTAAAATAAAACACACACAAAAAAAACACAAGTAAATTTTAGGCATCGGAAGTTGAAAAAAGAATATTCGTTTTAAGATTTGCTAAATATTACATTTAACAGTGTTATTAAATTAATAGTGGTTTTAAAGATTAACTTTAAGTGAGCTTTAGATGATGGCAAAGGTAATCTAAACGTAAAAAATAGAGAAAATGAGCGTACAGTTAAATATCCAATATCAACTGATACCAATAAATATTGGCAAATAATCAATAAGGTTCCGTAATGTTCTGTGCATCCCTACTTAAAACATTTCACTCAGATCAACAGCCAGTAACAACTAATTTCATTGTTTGGTTCAGACATAATTTATCTTGCAGTTCTTGCATTCTCACATTCGAAAAACAGCTAGAACCAAACATATCAGAACAGGGATTTGAAAAGTTGAACTATTACAGTAACTCTTAAAAATTTGTTGTTTCGAAACGCTGAAAAAGCGATATAATGTGACGCCTCCCTCTGACACAACAAAATTACTAAAACGCCCTTCTTGAATGTGTACGTCTCATGAAAGCGATAGAGAGGGAAAACTGCTACCACCGATTGCCACACTTTTAACTATGCATTTCACCTCCATAGCAAAGAAGACCTTACATTACTTGATAATTTACCGGGTACTAAGTGTTGGGTGTTTTTCATTTCACTTTCAGAAAGCGATTCGTGTCACCACATTCATGCAGCGCCTCCGAGCCTCCGAAGCTGGATCATCTGATGGTGCAGTAGAAGCCAAGGGCGAAGGGGTCAGAGCAGATGGATTAGATGGTAAGGGGACACTAAAAGACTCAGGTGGCGTTTCTACTGTGAGCAAGTCCCATGAGGTGTCCGTCGTAAGCAGATCCGTGAAGAATCAAGAAGAAGACGAAGCAGAACACAAAAAAGTAGAAGAGAAAGAAGCAGAGACCCTTGCCCAATCAAACAGCTCTTTAAAAGTACAAGCAGAGGAGCCGAACAAGATAGAGACTAACGAAAGCACTTCTGAAATAGAGGACAAACCATCAACGCGAGCAAGCCAGAAAGCAGCGCCCATCCAGCCAATCAAGACCTCAGACAGCCGAGAGAACCACATCCCCACAGAGCCAGAGGCCACAACTGTTGGCAATGTTGAAAAGAAATCACCTCTCCCTGATACTCCAAATCGACGCAAGATGGCTGCAAATCTCTCGATGGATCATAGCTCATGTTCGGATGCCAAAACCAGTTCCTTGTCAGTGGAAAAGGAAACACCCCTTCAATCAGAAGACAAGAAAGACACGGCCCATGATATGGCCGCAAGCAGCTGGTGTCAAACACAGCTCCCAGAAGCAGTTGCAGAGAGGCCAGCAGAAGTTGGGGCCACTTGCGAGGTCAACCCCAATAGCAGAGAGTTGAAGAAAGGACGACCGGACAAGGGGAGCCAATCGGCGAAAAACATCCAGTGTACGTATGCGGGATTGGGATCTTCAAGTCTCGGCCATGATAAAACGGTATTTGAGCAGGAGCTGCAGGAGATGGTCCATGGTGCATCAGGGTACGGGAGCCCATACTGTCCAACCTACTCTGTCGGACAGTACAGTGGTCTAGAACCAGGAAGTGGAACCAGCGCGGACTGGCAAATGGATTGTGTAATCGAACAAATTGAGAAGCAAATGGCTGCCGTGCTAGAGAAGATCGAGGGGGATATGCCTTCTTTGCTGGAGCAGATCAGCGATCATCCTGAGACCCTTCCGAGAGCAAAAAGCGCCAGCTCTTCCCCATCACCCAGACCTCGCTCGTACCATCATTCGACCCCGCCACCCCTTCCCACCACACCTCGCCCAGCAATGCCTTCTCTACCACACCTGACCATCCCGCCTCCCTCGTACCCGCCACCTTCCCCACCCAGTCACGTCCAGGGTCACAGCCATCCGACTGGTGACGAGGGTAACAGCGATGACCAGAAGTCTACAAAGCGGTCTGGCCAATCACCAAGGGGAAGTGTGTCAGGAAAAGGCTTGTAAAAATGCTAAGAGGATGTGAAGGCTCAAGAATGAAGTAGGTGCACCATGTAACAATAAAATCTTTGGGATATAGATTATGGATCCTTGAGTACAGCATACCTTTTGGGGCTGTACAGTGATATTTGGGGCTTAAACGCCAAGAGCCTTGTTATTGATTGTATGTGAAGGATAAGAAGCTTTTTTAATGTGTAAAGAGGAGAGTAACTGAGCATTTTGTATTATTAGAGGAAACCGTTAAGGTTAACCCACTTGTAAATGGTTCTGCTCTACACTACCAGATCATAGCAAGCACTAATATGTTTCCTAAATAACAATTTCATAATTGTAATGTAGAATCTGTGGAGAGTTTGGATACAAAAGTTTATATAACTTGAAAAAAAACCCCACCTTTAATGAAACTTGTTCCCTTAAAACAAGTTGGCATCCTGCTCTGTTTTGGAGAACCGCTGTGCAATTGCTCTTCACCAGTTACTGACTTTGGAGGGTGTTATGATTTTTGTCACTTCATCCATCTTGGATTTTTGCTCTGAGATAGTGAAGTTGAAGCAGTGCATTTGTGTCCTCTCATCAATCATTTACCTTCTGTAATATTTCCAATAAGACTAGTTCATTTATCATTCTTATTGTATATTCTCACATTGTACAGTAGTTTCTATAAGTCTCTGCCAAACATGACAGTCTTTCATTGATTGAGAATGATAATACTCAGAATGCGATAATTGATCATAACTTTGAGACTGCTTTACAGCTATATTCTTTTTCCTGGCCCCCTTTGTTTCTGTTGTATATGTCCATATACACGTTTGTTTAATTATCATTCTCTCACTCTCTTTTCACAATTTATTATGCATACTAGTATATCTTTACATTGTATAATACTTTTGCTAATATATCTTAAAGTAAGCTCTAATGTCTATATGTAAAGTCCTTGCAAATGTTTGTGAATTGTAACTGTGGCTTCCACCTCCTCAAATATTATATAGTTTTTGGTGATGTGAATATTCTTCCAAGTTATTTTTTGCACTCTCTACACAAATATTTCAATAAAACTCAGATCAAACCATCTTGTTTTATAGGCTTTCTTTTGGCATGACATCTTGGATTTGTAAAAAAAAAGAAACTTTTTAAACTTTTTAAAGCTTTTTAAACTTCAACTTTTCTATTTATTTTTGAAATGACCGATCGTTTCGCTAGATAAGACCCTTATTCATCGTCTGGTGTCGTTTAAAGCCCTTTGAAGCTGCACTGAAACTGTCTTTTGGACCTTGAACCGTCTGGTTACCATGGAAGTCCATTATATGGAGAAAAATCCTGGAATGTTTTCATCAAAAACCTTAATTTCTTTTCGACTTAAGAAAGAAAGACATGGACATCTTGGATGACATGGGGGTGAGTAAATTATCAGCAAAAGTTTTTTTAAAAGTGAACTAATCCTTTAACCTAAGTATAGACGTTCAGCAAGGATATTCCAGCAGTATAAACTGAAGTATTTGATATGCAATTTAACTTTATTTCCAGACTCAGGGTCCATTAGAGAAGAAGAAACCACAATAGCCAGTAAAAATACAATACAAAACAGTTATAAAGACATTTATACCAATATTTTCTCATAGGTGACTGGTATTGCACCACACTACTGTTAGGGACAACAGCATAATAGCATTCTGTGAATCATCCAGCTGACAAATAAATGTAGGCTATACATCAAATTTTAGCCAGAAACTCATTAAAGCCAAAAAAAGATTTTACTCTTGCCTTACAAAATAGATCATTTACACTGCTCCACCTTAGGTTTTTTTTCCCAATGTCATTGTAGGCAACCTGAAGCTTACATACGTTTCACTTTTTTTAAACTTAACCCACAAAGATTAATTCATATATACATAAAAAAAGGCTGGTGAGAGTAGACCCGGCAACTTATTCTTAAGTCCCTCCCACTCTCCGACATCCCTTGTCACAGCCACCACAGAGAAGATGAGCAGCATTCACGACTCCTGGACCTGCCTTCGTTGGTGACAGCCAGGTAACAAAAAGTGATAATCATTTCATTTTATGAGTAACCTATATGAATTGACAATTTTTAGACACAGCAGAACATTGTCAACTTTGACTGTTTTTGCTCTATTTGCCCAACGAAAATAGTTCCAAACAAAGCAGAAAAGTGGCGTCTCCCAGCAACACACAGCTGTGTTTCATTATTGAATAATTCACCAATTTTTTTAACGAATCGGTTATGTCAATGATTCAATGACCCATTCATAAAGGTTGAATGATTATTACGACTTGCCGCCAGCTATGGTGGGTTTAGTTTCATAATATTAGCTATCATTTCATTGTTCGCATTTCAGATTTCTATATTCAAAATGTTATATTTAGAACATTAATCTCGTAACATTATTTGGGAAATTGTAATTGCAGTGTAGATGGATTTTGTTAATACTGATTTCATTCATCTAGGCTACTGATTTCCCATGTGTTAATAGTGTAATTCATTATATTATTAACAATATAACTTTAATTTTTTTATAAATAATTAAGAGTGGAGCCATTTTTTTCTCTTGCACAGGCCTGTAATTGGTCTATAGTTGTCCAAAATTCCCGCCTTGCTAGCTTTATCCTTGATAACAGACAACAAGGCAACAGACGCTGGCATGAAGAACCGTCCGTACATTATAACAAAGCTGGTTTTCTGCCATTGAGTCTGCTCTCATCAATTGTAAATCAGATGCCACATAAAGAATTTCCACTGATGGGTAGAATCAGTATAAACAGTGGTAAAGCCATGAGGCTGTGTGCCAGGCTTCATTTATCTAAGTATAGCTATCCATAAGAGCAATTGACTGGAAAACATGTTGATATAACAAATTAAAAGTGTTTATGTTTTAACTTTTCACACATTTTTTTCTACAGTCCATCTGACAGTCACAAATTCACCTTTGTCTTAGCACTTTGTCACTTGTCAATTAGATATGGTGTTACACCAAAAGCCTCTTTAATGCACTGTCACTCTGCTACATCCATTTAGCTACTTTTTACTACAATACAATGTCTTCAGGAATTCCCATTACATAGAACATTGTTTAGCAGATTTTCAAAATGTTACATTAATTACCTTTGTGTTTTGCATAATCTATGCATGTGATTTGTTTCTATTGTTTGTATTGTTAATGTCCTGCAATCTGAGCCTCCTCAATGCCTAGAAAACCCTGCTTTGAAAATGACAAAAGGCCAGTTGACATAAATTGTTTTGACATGCAATGTGGTGTGAGCTTACTCACACCACATTGTGAGTATGAGCTTACTTTTATGAGCTCATTTATTGAAAAGCATTAGAATTTGTTGCAAAACATTTCATGCACGACCGTTTCAAATGATAGTGAGAAGGAAAAACAAATGGTACGATATACAATTTTTTAAACATTTTGTTTTAAAATAATTTTAACCTAAAAACTTGATGTTGATAATAAAAGTATCATGTTCAACACAAAAGCAACTTGACGCACATTTCAACGTATAAAAACTACTATTCCCATAGTGCATTTCGCAACCCAAGCTTTGGGCGGGTCTATTTTGTAACTCAATGGGGGGATATCAATGGTGAAATTATGATTTCGACAAACTATATAAAGGTTTTTTATTATTACCGAATTACGTTTCTTATAAAATATTACTCGAAACGTTTAACATTGGGCCATCTATGCAATTCATGTATCTGGGGGTCTAATATGAACACGAGTTTGTGTTATTTCCCTGTATCTTGAATAATAGCACAATCTCAACTCAAACTCTGCACATGTTGGTTGTTCTATGCTCGTGAACTGAAGAATACTTGCCGAACTGTTAACGGTACAGGGAATAGCCGGTCAGGCAACCGTCCAGCCTCCCCTCACACTGGAAAGTCACGGAGCTCCCGCCACTTCCAGGGATAAAGTTACTGAAACGGTTTTATTTGACCTTTTTGTTGTTTATCTTTTGTCCGCGAGGTATTTCTGTCTTCAGTACCGTGGAGAGGCCAAGTAATATCGGATGTGGTGAGTTCTGCATACTTATGTGCCTAGCTAATGCTAACTTGCTAACGTGTCCACAAGAACACAGTTACAGCCAGGCAAAGCCAAGTTTTAACGCTGAAGTTCAGCTAGCCAGGCGCAACAATTTGCCTGTAAAAATTTTAACTGGCCACTTTAGGAACAGCCAGCTAACTGCATGCGCGAGACAATGCGCTCCATGCGCGCATCACGAGCCGGGGATGAAAGAAACCAACTCATCCTTGCGGAAAAGTTGGCCAGTTCTCCCGTCATATGGTTTAGGTTATTTTTCAGAATTCCTCCATGCTCTGCAAGAAGGTTATGCTAAGCTAACAAGCTTCGTTTTTGCAGGCTAACGTTATCGCAAAACGTCCTCGCATCGTTTCCAAGAAAGCTAGCCTGGATAGATAGCGAGATAATCTTGACTGCCCATAAATCTGCATAACTGCTTAAAACTATCTCAAGATTCACATTAGGAAAAATAGACCAAATACTGAATCCAACTTGTAAGTTAGGGATGTGGGGTACCCGGTCATTGCTTTGCTTTTCTGGTTAGATCACCGATCATTAAACCTCAAGCCGTTTATGTAACCCTGTGCATTGTTAGCATCGATTTGCTATACTGTAAACTGCAGCTTCTTTAAATCCCACGTTGCCCTCTTTAGTACGCATATAACTGCAATCTGAAATTATCATCTTAAGATTGTGTTTTGCAGCGAGCTAACTGGCTCACGCGACGCGTGAGGTTTTGACTATAAGTGCAGGTGCGTGAGCGGCACAATGATGCGATGCGTTGGGGGTTGTTTACGTTATTTTTACCTGCTATAAAGGTAACTCACACAGGGGACATTTGCTTCTTTTATGCACCATATGCGAGAATAAGCGGCCCACTTGGGCCTTTGTTACAAGTATCACCCCATCCCCCAACGCTTATTCCTCTCATTTAAAAGAAAGCCCATGCCTAACCCCTCATTTTAGCAGTCATTGCTTTCAAAAGACATTTTCTATGGGTTTGTTGGTTTAGGAAAGGCAAACTGATCCATGAAGGGGATGTTCTTCAGAGGTTACGAAAGCATCATTACCTTCAGGTGCATTTAAACTTTGGACAAGTGTAGACGTTCTTATTATTGTATGGTCATATGTAATTGCTTTATTTTATGCCACTCTTTATCCCCATCTGCATGGGTGAAATATTTTACCCACATGGTTTACATCAATTATGTCTGCTCCTTAGTAAAATATTTGTGACCTACTTAACAGTGTCAGCTGTCAACGAGCAGGTTGTAAGTTTATATGTGAATAAGTAAGTGCAGCACCTGCTTTAGTGTTTTGGTACTTGATGTCTATTAAAACATCTCATATAAGCAGCTCCTCCATCAGCCATTTAAAAATAATCTGCAGATTTGAATGATTATTTATTGCAAAAAGGTTTTGCATGATACAATGTACTGTAATTACCAGAATGCTGCTTGTCTGATCTGACGGGAGGTGAGTTTATACTGCTTCCCATGACTAGTAGTAATACATATTCATTGTTATCACCAAATGTACATTTAGTTTAGGCTATTAATTGTAAATAAATCATATCTTTACATTGCTGTAGCCTAAAGTGGTGCCATTGTGAGACATTTTCAAAAGTCACTTTTATGAGCATAAACATTTTCCATCCACAACAAGGTTATAATTGTACTGTTTGCATATAGCATTTAAAGCATAAATGGGTAGGGACATTAAATATCTTCGAAAATGCATTTGTTATTTTGCAGCACATTACGACTCAAATAATACGTTGTCATATTTTCCCTCAAAACATTGCTTTTACATTTAGTATCGTTTGTATCTCCCATGTAAATCGTTTAGGATATAAAACCCATTTAAAAGAATAGTTCACCCAAAAAAGAAAATTGTCATTTTTTTCATACTTCATGTCATTCAAAAACTGTTGGGCTTTCTTCTGAGCATGTTGAGTAACCAAATAGTTTTGATTAGCATTGATTTCCATTGTATGGAGGGGAAAAAAACATACAATGCAAACGCGTTTGTTACTGTAAACCTTTATATTTGCATGATGCTGCATGCCGGTAGGTGTCAGTATAAGGAGCCTTAGTAGTACCAAAACTTACGACAGTTGAGGAAAATCCACAGGTGGTGTATTTGTTATTTGTTTGTGAGTTAGACGGTAGCAACAACAAAACGTAATCAGAGTCTGAAATGGATTTAAAAAAATATGGACACAATTTAATATCTGGTTAGTGGTTCTCATCTATGGCTTTAATATTTTGCAAATAATGTCATGGATTTATGTAATAAGAAATAAAACCATTTTTAACAAATGTCAACATGCATTCTTTCTGGCGATGCCTGAATGTTTTGAAGTATTTGACTGGCTGTAGCCACATTATAATAGACATCCAGTTTAATATAATATCTAACAGACCTACATTACACTCTGCATTGTGAAGAGCCAGTGTCAAGGTCCAGCACACTTCTGAATGGTTGGTGTCAGTTTTCATAATATATTTCAGGATGGTAGGTGTCACTTTATAATGACACCTATGGCATTTTCTCTCATGGTAGTTTACAATATAAAATGCTTAATTGGTAAGTGTCAATTTGTGGTGGCACATACCCCTGCTCGTTTCACTTTTGTGTGAATAGTGTCTTTATTCTTTTATAATTCCAAATGAGACAGCTGAACTGTCAATCTTATGCAAATAGAGAAAAAATATTGGGTTATCAACAACTGTGTATTTAGAATATGTATTTAACCACATTGTACATTTTTTACATTTATTATAATAAATCTAAATACAGACAACGGGCCACGACGCAGATATTAAGTATGGAGAAGCCCGATGGTTGTTGTAACAATACACTCTGGGATACAATAAACCCCATGTTTGAAAGCAACATATTATTTAAATGTCGCTCTGCAGAATAGTGCATATGTTACACTATCTGGCAGAGAGTGGCATGTGACTCTAGGGCAGGGGTTTTCAAACCTGTCCTGGAGCGCAGCACTGCACATTTTATGTCTCCCTCGTCTAACACCTGATTCAAATCATCAGGTCATTAATTGAGACTGCAACACATGAATTGACATACAAAATCCACTGGCATGCAGTGACAACTGGATGTGCCACTAAGCACAGCGGCATGCGCCAATGGCTTCTGTGCCCAAGATGCCATGCCATACCATACCACTTACTAATACCACTTCTCAGGGAAAAAAAACTGAGACATTTTTCAAAATAGCTTCTTTTGTGTTTCACAGAAGAAGTCATACAAGTTTTGGAACAACATGAATGGGGAATAAATTGACAATTTTTGGGTGACTATCCTTCTGCAGCATGGGCTCAGTGCTATATTCACAGCATCTTGACAGTCAGGATAACTTGGTTCAGTTAATGCACATCTGAAAAACAATTACAGAACCCTAAAGTCCCGGCATAAACCGTGTACTTACTTGAAGTGGGTGGGTTTTTCCGTAAAGTCATAGGTAGGGCAGCCAATGGGCGACTGCGGAGGATTGCAGCACTCTTGGCGAGCCCACCTTTTCCTGTTCCTCTTTATCCGAGCAGCTCCGCCCCTGTGCCACAGCTGCCATTTTGGTTTTGTTCCTTTCGCTGAAACAAAACCAGAAACGAGATATACAGGCAGGCAGCAGACTGGACGACACAGTGACTCGGCAGGATAGTGAAGGGGGCTTTCACACATCATCTCGCCCAGCGCTGTTCGTGCTGTTCCTGTCCTTTTTTTTCCTCGAATCTACATCATCCCACAATCCGCACCATCTAAGTTAGTTTCACACGAGGAGCGGTTTGCTGACACTGAGAGTGGACTGAGAAGGATTATTGGTAAGAGGCAAACCATTACACTGTATGCTAACTCGGTGCAAGCAGCTGTCTGCTTGAATAGAGCTTTATAGCGAGTAATTCCTCGCTTATGCTCGTATAATTAAGCGCTTTTTGATCGGCATTAATCAGATCGTTGTGTTTGTGCAGGTGCGGCTTTCTTTCATTCACTGGTTAGCATGCGAACTTGTGACTAGTGAGTTAGGCCTCAAGCTCAGTAAACTGCCTGCACCAACTATTACAAAGCATGTAGCAAGCTAGGTGTATAAAAAATCCTTTCGTGTTGCCTGCTAACTTAACGTTAAGTGATCATCCGGTTAAATTAATCAAATCTGATTAGCGGCACGAGACCTGTTTGGATTTCACCTGGCGTGTTTGTTTAATTTAACATTTGATGTCTTGACATACTGCAGATTATTTTTTTCTGTCTCGTCGAAGCGGAAGTGAATATCTGAAAAGTATAAAGCAGGTGAAACCGTTGATCTTTACGTGATAATCGATATTGTAGAAATTATATTTTTTTGCTTATGTCACGCTCGGATTTATTCATGTTTCGGTTTTGCTTGGGCCATCCCAAATTAGAGGATGCACCTCAATCTGTTTGTACCGTAATTTTGGTGTGAAAGATTACTTGACCATCTGTACGTACGCTAATGGAATTTGTGGGCATTCTTCTGATTTTATTAAAGGGTCAGTTCCCCAAAAATGTATTTTCATTTTCTTACCGTCACGTTGTTCTAAACCTGTATGACTGACTTTCTTCCGGGTGGGAAAATTGTCAGGCAGAATGACAGCCTCAGTCGTTAGTACTATGGAAAAAATGAAAGTGAATAAGTGCTGTTATTTTTTTGCCTAATAACTCTTATGTTTCACAGAATTCATACAGGTTTAAAACAACATGAGGATGAGTAAATGATGATAGTTCACCAAAATTTTTGAATACTAACGTTATCCCGTTTAAAATTGAAGTATGTTCTGTTGACAACGGCACGATTGAATGCGGAATTTCCGCTCGAGCGCAGCTAGTGAGTTTGTCGTCATTCTAGAATAAACGGTTTGATTCTAGGGCCGTCGAACTCTATGCAACTAATAAGCCTTAATACAGTTTATTTTCTTTCCCAGTTAATGAGATATCTTAAAGTAAAACGCGGTATTTTGGATGGATGAGCAACCGTAATACCATAAGTGTTTGTGCTTACACGGAGCCGGTCTTGGGATTTGACATTCACTGCAGCTTTGTTTTAATGAATCAGCGGTTTTGTTAAGGCAGTGGGTGAGCCAGTAAATACACGAGCCATTCACCATAAACAACGCTTCTGTCCGCGAGATATTTATAGACGAAGAGCTTAATCTTGCTGCAGAAATCAGGCTCTCCTTGTGCTGTGAATAGACAAAACTTGATTATTGTAAATCCTCACATAAGTGATCTGAATGTAGTTTGGTGCTTTCCTATTCATCATATTTTCTTTTCATGGTACAAGCTCATTTAAATGCATTTATTTGCAAAACATTAGTAGTCTTGTTATAATAACTCCGCCTTGGTTTTATAGACCAGATTTTTCCTTTGCCCTTTTGATTGACAATGACTTCACTGCATTGCTGGTACAATCGTTTTTATACTCATAAAGGAACTGTCCAGTGCTGAAATAACCATTTATCTGCGGCATATACTGGCATATTTCAGCATTCTCCTGAATGCACATTACATATACACGGACGGATGATCATTTCTCTGTTTTCTTCTAGAAGTTTCAATGTTGTGCTCTTTTAATCCATCTTGGCTATATACCCTGATCTTAAAACATGTTTCTTCATTAATGAATAAAAGTACAATCCGTAGAGCAAATTTTTTTCCCCAGGTGCTTGCACATTAAATAATGTATTCAAACCATCTGGATGTTGCTATTATTGCTCATTTGCGCCACTGCTTTCCAGTTGTTTGTGGGAGTAACACAAGAGCTTTTAGCAAGCCCTAGAGCTAATAGCCTAAAAAAGCTTTTAAGCCTCTAGTAAGATATGAATTGGTTTGTTTAATTTGGTAAACTGATGTTATTCCACCAAAACTAAGTGACCTTTAAACAACTACAGTACAGAGAAAATTATTTTAATGTAATCCTAAAATTTAGACACTTCAAGCTCATAATATTTGCTTGTAAAACTCAGAGATTGAGTTTTCTTTCTTTTTTAGATGTCCAGCTCGCCGCTGTCCAAGAAGCGTCGCGTGTCAGGATCAGAGACGAAGACGGGATCCCACTGCTCCTCCTCTAACTCTGTCAGAACTGAACTGTCTCACACACCAGCTAACGTAGGTTCAAGTCAGGCTTTTTTTAAGCCATCTTGTTTGGATTTAACTTGAACATCTAGATGATCTAAATTTATATTGATTGATTGAATTGATATAAAATATTCAGATGTGCATTTTTTGGTTAAAATCTTTATTCTTTACTGCGCCTGGATGTTGAAAGGCAGCCAGTTTAATAAGTCATGTGCTTGACTGTCTATTTATAGTCTGTTAACTGTGGTTTTCGGTCTCTGCAGGGCATGGCTAAGAATGGAAATGATGCTGAGATCGACGAGGGTCTGTACTCCAGACAGCTGTGAGTTTGGCCTTCATTTCAGTTTGATGTATCCTTGTAACGTTCTTTTTAAGCAAATTAACTGACTTGATCATGTGAGTAGTGGCTAAATTTAGGATGTGTCTCTCAGGTACGTACTGGGCCATGATGCTATGAAGCGAATGCAGAGCTCCAATGTTCTGATCTCAGGCCTACGAGGTTTGGGTGTAGAGATTGCCAAGAATGTCATTCTGGGCGGAGTCAAGAGTGTCACCCTGCACGACCAGGGCATGGCCGAATGGAAGGACCTTTCATCACAGGTCAGTGGATGGGCATGACATATAAGAAGCTTTGCAATCACAGGAATACAATTTTTTTGTTAAAATATAAAACAATTACTTTAAATTGTTATAAAATATCACAATATTACTGTTTTACTATATTTTTTGATCCAATAAATTCAGCTTTGGTGAGCATGAGATTTAAAAAAAAAAAAGTACATTAACATAAGACAACTATATAACAGTGTTTAGTGAAGTAAAAATATGAATACATTTGAAGCCTAGCAGTGTAATAATAGTAGTAGTAATAAGTGTTTGTTACATGTCTGTCTTAGTTTTACCTGCGCGAGGAGGATCTTGGGAAGAATCGTGCAGATGTCAGTCAGCTTCGACTGGCAGAACTGAACAGCTATGTGCCTGTAACTTCCTTCACTGGTACCCTCACCAACGAATACCTGACCCAGTTTCAGGTACTGCCATTATTCTCCACTGGACTACACCCATCAGCTGAACACATGAACTAAATCCTACTTTTCCCACATACATATGGAACTTTGCATTGGTTAAAGATTAACTGAATTTGAGTAGCCTAAAAGGTGTTTGTGTTTGACCAGGTTGTTGTGCTCACCAACTCCAGCCTCGAGGAGCAGACACGCTTCGGGGACTTCTGCCACAATAATGGCATCAAGTTTATCGTGGCAGACACACGTGGGCTGTTTGGGTAAGAATGAGAACCCCCCCCCGCCTTAGTTGAGTTATTCATGTTTTTTGGATCATAATCTAATGTATGTTCTGTGTTTGATTAGGCAACTATTCTGTGATTTTGGGGAGGAAATGTTAGTGTTTGACACCAATGGGGAGCAGCCGTTGAGCGCCATGATTTCAATGATCACAAAGGTAAGAGCCTGTGTCATGGTAGCATTAAACCTTGTTTATTGTATTAACAAAATTTCACAATGTCATTAGTTATATTTCTGGTTGTCTGAATTTTTTGCTTTTTTTATTGTGTGTGTAAAAAGGATGGCGCTGGTGTGGTTACATGTCTGGATGAAGCACGGCATGGATTTGAGAGTGGAGACTACGTTACTTTCACAGAAGTGCAGGGCATGACAGAGCTCAATGGTTGTGAACCAGTAGAGATCAAGACACTGGGTAAGTTATCAGAGGGTTTTCTTCCTGTAACAGACCAAGGAACACCCACCCAGACTCTGTCAGCCCAGGAACCTCCAGAATACAAAATGGTGAAAAAAAATTAGCGGTACACAACCTTTTAAACTTCAAGCCCTTCCGATTTTAGAATTCCAAGAGCTGACCCCCAGTTTCACAGACAAGGCTTAAGCCTAGTCCCAGACTAAAATGCATGTTTGAGCTGTCCTAACTAAAAGGAGCTTGCTCTGACATATCTTAAAATCTCAGTGCCATTGTTTTGTTTCAAGATACACACCAGTAATGTCTTTTTCTAAGGCATGTATATAAAAGCTACTTAAATGCCCCAATTGAACTAAGGCTTAATACTGGCTTATGCCAAGTTCACACTGATTTTAGGCCCGATTTTCGCTCGCCGCCAGGTTTTGTGAGATCGCTGACAAATGCATGAAATCACAGGCAAATCGGTGCTCGTTCACGTGAGTGACAATCATGCAGTGTGAATTATCAAAGACGCGATCTGAGAGAATCGCAGACGAGTCGCCGACGCCTGTGAGATATTTGGCTTGTTAAATATCTGGACCTGTCGCCAATTCAAAATTCTGCTGTGTGAATGTGTTCTGACTGAAAACTACATCAGCGATGACCTACAGCCAATGAGAGTGCAAGATACAGGGTAGCGGGATGTTATAGGAGGAGTTATAGACCACAATATCAGTATTTTAATAGATATTAGGGCTGTCAATCGATTAATTTTTAATCTAATTAATTACATCTCTGTAATTAATCTAAATTAATCGCATACACAATCTTACAATGTTTACATGGTACAATTTCTGGTAAGCTACGTTTTTATTATTATTGCTTGACACAAATTTCACGATTTCAATTTAATTTAATTCTTGTGATTTGATGCAATATTGACTCATTTGGATAAATATTAGGTACACAAGATAGGCATTCATTTTTCTCAAGAAAAAAAAATCTCACCCAATGCTGTAAAAATACAGAGAGCCATATCAGCTGGTAGTATTTAAGGTTAAAAATAGCTCAAATTAAATATAATGCGTGTTTATTACAGAACTTTAATATAGGTAAAAATATAATACATATGTAATATAGTAGTAGGCTACATAAATTTAGAAAAATACTCTCTATAGCTCTTTTTCTATAGCCAACTATAACGTGCTAGATGGTCATGAAATGGCTTTCCTGAGGTAACTTAGGCTAAATGTTATGTGACATAATTGTTCTCCAGCTGTTTTATTGACCTCTTTTCGCGGTTGAAAAACACTGATTGATCGAGGAATATACATTTCGGTAAGTTTTAGGCTGCCCTACTGTATCTTTCAACATTGGTCATTCGTGTTTATTTACTATTAGCTAGAGATGATCGGTTCACGTGCCGCTATAGGGATCTGTCATGTCACATTTACAAGCGCCAAAACGGTATTTATTGTTTGATTTTCGTAATAAAATTGACAGAATCTGAGAGCTGAGATTTTTTTTGATATCATAAGTAACGTGCTCTGTCTTGTCTGTTTCCGTGTCCTCTCTTTGGTGCGCGATTTTTCTGTGCGTGAGAAAATGGTTGTGTGACGTGAGAGCGCGTGAAAAGTTACAACACACACAAGTGCGCTTTCTCTCAGACACACACTCCTGGATGCTTTGCATTGATGTGGTACTTTAGAGTTGACAAACTCCGTTTGTTATAAGTAAATGTTCCAAACAATGATCCAAGCAGTGCGTTCTTGTCTCCCTCCTTCTTTTTACACGAATGGTGGCTACGGCTAGAACGGCTCCGCAAAGGTCAAAACGGAATGGATTAATCTGCGCTATTTTTTTAACGCGTTATTTCTTCTCAGATTAATTAATCAAAATTAACGCGTTATTTTGACAGCCCTAATAGATATATTTACAATATCAAATGGAAACAAAGCACAAACATTTTGCTTGACCAGCAGCACACTGCAAAATTATTTAATTACCACTCTTTGCAGAACACACAATCCTTGCTCCCCTCGTCTCCCCAACCATTTCCTCCTGCATACTTTTTTTTTCTCCTTTTCGCTGCAAATCAGCACACAGACAATTTGGATCGCAATCGTCTTCCAGGCTATCATTTTAAAGAACAATTTCAGTCTCCCGAGAGAACTACGGTCTCACGCACACGTGATATTGCGTTTCCTTATTCTCTTATGTGTTTGGTTGTGAAATGTAGTTTGCGGTAGGGCTGCACGATTTGGGCCAAAATTATAATCACGATTATTTTGATCAATATTGAGATCACGATTAATTATCACGATTATTTGTTGATTTTAACCAAAACAAATGTTATTGTCACATAGGCTAATTATAAATGCTTTCACATCCATATTGTGCTACATTCCTGCTAATGTACAACTATGTGCATCAAAATAAAATAGGTCCTCTTATTCACCAAAATTCAGTGCATCTCCTTAAAGAATAAAAATAAATAAAACAAAGAAAATGTAGCAAAACTTCAACAGGGCACTATTTTACATTGTGTAAATATATTTTAGGAAGCAAAATATAAACATAGAAATATTCCATGACAGAATGTAACCAAATGAGAACATTTCAAGGCAGAACTATGCACTATGGAAGTTCGATTAATGGATGAAATTCAGAGTCATTGTTATTTGACGCTTAAGAAATGTAAAATGTTGTGGTACAGTGTCAGTGATTAGTTGTGAAGTCTTACTGCATAAATTTAATTCTCCATATGAAAGTTTATGTTATTAAACAATAGTTCAAAACAAGACGTTTGTAGTACTGATTATTGGAGTCCATTAATCGAACTTTCATGCCTCTTATATAGTAGGCCTAATTATATATTACTATGTAGTATGTATGTACCAATTTGCTAATGCTCACACTCGGTCTCTCACGCGCAGACACCCTCGGTATCTCTCGCGTGGTCGCTCGCACGCAGACACACGGTATCTCTTGCGCACTTTCGAGTGCGCTCTTGGACACTTGGTCTCTCTTGCGCACTGGGGCTCATGGAGGCACGTGATCAGACAGTGGTTTACGGAGCGCTAGATTGGCTTTGCAAAAAAAAAAACCTTTGATACGGAGCGTTCTGTGAATGGAATGATGCATTTTGAATATCGCTCGATCACACGAATTTGATCGTGGGAAGCCAAAATCGTGATCGTGATTTAAAATTCGATTAATTGTGCAGCCCTAGTTTGCGGACCAGACAGAAGTTGTCGGCGATTCTTTCTTTTGTAAAGTCATGCAGTGTGAAACCTCCTGTCGCTGATCCATCGTGCAGTGTGAACACAGCAGCAACTGAATTACCCCAGATAGTCGTGCAGTGTGAAAAGAACAGTGACCCGACTACTTTGAAAATCGTGCAGTGTGAACTCGGCATTAGGGTGCTTTCACACTAGCACTTTTGGTACGCACCTGGGTTTGATGATGTAAATGCTCTCTTGTCCACTTAAAAACGGGTAGTCTGCGGTACGGTTAATGTGAACTCTGGTACGGTTCGCTGCTGATATGAGCACCATCGTACTAAATCGTTGAAGTGAAGTAATTTGTGTGCACTTCACTTTCACTTTTAAATGAGCGTCAATTCATGGGGAGTTTGACATGCGATCTGACCGCACCAGTCACGTAACTGAGAACTATGAAAGCCGTGTGACCGGCCAACCTTTCTTTTACTGTCTATGCGGCCAACCGGGAAAAAAAAATACATTAAAGACATTATTCCCTCTGATTTTCTGTTTCATTAATAAAGTTTGACTACTCGCAGCAGTCTCGCATTTGCTTAGAGCCCGTGTGAATTGCACATATAAAATGAAGTTAACTAACAACCTCGATCCATCAGGAAACGCCATAGGTTGCTGAATTTCACTGCGCTTCATGAAGAGTTTTTCTATTGCTTGAAGCGTTCGCCGGAGATGTGTTAAAAGATAGTGCGGAGTGCATTCATGATTATTAGGCTACCGGTATAATAATCCTCCTGGTGCCGGGTCTGAGTGAGTAATTTACTCGCGTACCTTTGTTCTTTGATTAACATTAATGACACTTTAAGACCAGCCGCTTTATTTAAATCATTTAAGACTGCTCTTATGAGGGCACTAGACGAAACAGACATTTTGGCATAATTTGTGTGTTATGGTTTGTTCAAGCCCGAAAGAGAACTCGATACTGACATGCGTCTTTTCTGTGGGCCGTGTGTGTGTGTGATGGGCAGCGCGGTCTCTTTAGTCTTAAAAGCATTCACATTAATAAGTGCGTGATCATACAACGCAAGTCAACGGGTGACAGAAAAAAGACGGATACTGCGTAATTGCGTTAATATTTTTAACGCTTTAAACTTTTTTTCTTTTCTTTTTTTTTTTGGCTGTGCCGCGGTGGGCAAGTGATAAAACCGGTGTTGCGACTGAACACCGGTAACACCGACTATCGTAGCAAGCCTAGCACTGATATATTTTAAGATATGTCAGTGCAAGTTGCTTTCAGTTAAAACTCAGGACTTTCAGGACTAGGCTTAAGCCTTGTCTGTGAGGTTAGTGTTCTGAATTACTAGAAAAATGTGTATTCGTTATATAACTGCACATGGCATTTTACGATTTTATTAATGTTCGTGACAGATCTTGAAATTACTTGTAAATGTAGGCTCCCTCATAAGTTTTACAAGACCGTGGGAACCCTGGTTTTTCATGGTGTGAAATAAGATATATTTTTAGTTTTATTAGCTTAAGGCAAAACAATTCTTTAAATTTGTTAAATTAGACTATATTAAATAGTCATTCTGAGGTCCCAATGGAAGTTTAACATTACCACAATATAAAAAACTTAATTGAGCAAAAGTTGGAAAGCTAGATATTATTTATATGTAATAAAAAGTTGTGTACATCTTCTCCACAGACCCCTGATTAAAAACTAGTTGTAGATGTAAAACAGGTTATTCAATTATTTTGCTAAGTGACATTCAATAGTTGTTTATTTTGCTCTGCAAAGAGCTTGTTGATAAACTGAAGTACTCAAACTGTGTTGCCTCTATCATCTTCCTCACTGTGTGTCAAAACCGTATGCATCTGTCTTCATCCTGGCAAATTTAAAACCGTTCAGTTGTCTAGAGATGTCTGGTTGTTTGACAGGTTTTACTGCTGTTTATGTTGGCCTACTTTTTAAAATGTAACTGGATCAACATTGGACAACATGTGTCAATCACTTAAGTGACTGATTACATTAGTCAACTACCTCTGTCCTGAAGGAACAGGATCTGATGAATAACAGAAATAATATCCTGTAATCTAAGGCCAAAACATTTTATAACTGTTAAAAAGTTTGCTGTTAACTGTACACCGTTTGAAGGTCAGTGAGCTGTTTTATGTGACTGATGTCCTCTGTCATCAGGTCCTTACACCTTCAGCATCTGCGACACAAGCTCATTCTCGGACTATGTGAGAGGTGGTATTGTCACACAAGTGAAGATGCCCAAGAAAATTGCCTTTGTAAGTGGATGCCCCTGCTGGGACTAACCTTATGGAACTCATGTAAAGTGAATATTCTACTAGATTTCATATGCACACTTCTTTCTTTGCCCAGAAATCCCTGTCCTCCTCCATGGCTGAACCAGAGTTCATACTGACTGATTTTGCCAAATTTGATCGTCCAGGCCAACTGCACGTGGGCTTTCAGGCGCTGCATGCGTTTGAGAAGAAGCACAGTCATCTACCGAAGCCCTGGAGTCAGGTGAAGACTTTTTTTTTTTTTTTTGTAGTCAGATTTCTGACTGCGTATGGATCAATCCAAATTCAAGCTTATTCTGACCAAGAACTGCCTAAAATGTTCTCAACCAATACAATGTGTTGAGTTGTGGGCCTGACTCTGTTACTCAGCAGTGATGTCTTTCTCTCTCTGTACTGCTGCAGTCGGATTCAGACGAGCTTGTGACTCTGGCTGAAGAGGTGAACTCTGCACAGACCGGATCTGCCAAGCAGGAGCAGCTGGACCAAGCGCTCATCAAAAAACTGTCCTGCGTGGCTGCTGGAGACCTGGCACCCGTCAATGCCTTTATTGGTGGGCTTGCTGCCCAGGAGGTCATGAAGGTAATAGTCTCCCATTATTGTCTGAGCTTCAAATCAATGAGATATATTAGGTACGTGTTGCATTAGCCTCATCTGTCATGGTCTGTTAAATGTTTCCTTTTCTGCTCAGGCCTGCACAGGGAAGTTTATGCCCATTATGCAGTGGCTGTATTTTGATGCTCTGGAGTGCTTACCTGAGGCTGAGGGAACTGTTCTTACAGAGGAAGAGTGTGCACCTGTGAGTGCCCCTTGTCAATCACCTTCATTTTGCAAGATATTTCCATGTCTTCTGTATTTGTTTGAGATTAGTGAAGATGATATTAGTCAAATTTTGCCGTCCCCTCTTAAGATTGTGGGTTTCATACAAAGAATAATTTATTCATTCATCTGTTTTTTACAGAGGAACTGCCGTTATGATAGCCAGATTGCTGTCTTTGGGTCCAAGCTTCAGGAGCTGTTAGCCAAACAGCGATATTTTCTGGTGAGGAGCTGACACTGTCCGTTTATCTAAATGTATAATAAATGTTAGTTTATTGAAATCTCAAATAAAATAGAAATAGAAAAATTTGATGGAAAACATTTCTAATTTTAGTTAAAATTACTAACTGAAGTAAACATCAAAAAATAAATTCAAACTGTTTAGAAATATAAATGACAAAAGCACATAAAGAAATTACTAAAAAATTAAGCTAAAAAGAAAACTGATTTAAAAAATAAAAACACATGCTAATTCAAAATATAAAAAATTCTAATGGTTTATAAATTATACTAAAAAGCACTGCTTCACTCTCTGAAGTGTTAATTTATGTGACTTATTTCCTGTGTTCAGGTTGGTGCTGGAGCCATTGGCTGTGAGCTGCTGAAAAACTTTGCCATGATGGGGTTGGCTGGCGGTGATGGCGAGGTCATAGTCACTGACATGGACACCATAGAGAAGTCCAATCTCAATCGACAGTTCCTCTTCAGGCCCTGGGATGTCACGGTGAGATTGACCTGAGACATTATTAGACTGGAGGAGAGAGTTTTGCGGAGAGAACTTGATAATGGGAAAAGCCAGGTGCACACTGTATGATTTTGGCCACGATTTGGCGGTCTGAGACCAATTTTGTGAATCCTAAAAAGATTCCTCTGATCCTAAGCCAAAATCTGAAGTCTTTGATCGCTAGTTTGACATGTTAGACAGCCAATTACTAACCATTGCGGGCAAATTTGACCAACAAAATTCTGGCAGTGTCAAGTTTAGAGGCACAGTCCTGCAGTGTGACGACAACTGTCAAATCATAAACCAATAGCAGCACAACTAGTGAGAAAACAAGATACCACCGCTTGCTCCACACACGCATCTTTTTTTCTTTTTTTTTTTTTTTTTAGTTGTCCTTTCAAGAAAAGGCATGATCAAAATAAACACTAGAGATTGTTTTTGTTTGCTAGCCGCCATTTCTATCCCGCATGTAAATGCAGCTCACAGTCCCGAAACGGCTCGATGTGAAACACTTTTTGCTTGCGTCCATTTTTAACGCTGCTTCGCTGCCGTGCAGTCTTGACATTAACAACTGAGATCTTACAGTGTGACGTGGCTTACAGCAAGGGTCATGTTGGTACAGTCTGACAAGCAACAGCCATAAAGGACTATTCTAAAGTGTACACTGTGCACCTGGCTTATGGTTATTGATGACTTTGCTCCTCCTTTGAGCAGAAGATGAAGAGCGAGACTGCCGCTGCAGCCGTGAAGCAGATGAACCCGACAGTCCGCATCACAGGCCATCAGAACCGTGTAGGGCCGGACACAGAGAAGGTGTATGATGATGACTTCTTTGAAAGCCTTGATGGAGTGGCAAATGCTCTTGACAATGTAGATGCCCGTAAGTTCGAGTTTTAGAAAGTAAAGTGGCTGGTCATGTAGGTCACGTTAAAATGTAATGATCAAATAGCTGCTTGTGAAATCGATTCGGCATGCTTTGATTTTCCAGGTATGTATATGGACCGGAGATGTGTGTACTACCGTAAGCCATTGCTGGAGTCTGGTACTCTAGGCACCAAAGGGAACGTGCAGGTGGTCATTCCCTTCCTGACAGAGTCATACAGCTCCAGCCAGGATCCTCCAGAGAAGTCCATTCCTATCTGCACGCTCAAAAACTTCCCTAATGCAATCGAACACACCCTCCAGGTAACAAGTAATATTGTGTTGAACTTCTGTTGTCTTGAGCCTTAAGTACTTCCATTGACCTAAACTGACTTTTTACGGTTTGTCCATCCTCTCATTCTCTTAGTGGGCTCGTGATGAGTTTGAGGGACTTTTCAAGCAGCCTGCTGAAAATGCCTTGCAGTATCTGACGTAAGTTCCCATCACCCTGAACAACTCTGTAAGTTTGCCACTCATGGTGCTGTCAGTTGTTTCAAAATGTAATGCTTTTATCCCTCCCCAGAGACCCAAAGTTTATGGAGCGCACCCTGAAGCTCCCTGGAGCTCAGCCGTTGGAGGTCCTAGAGGCAGTATACAAGAGCCTGGTGACAGACAAACCACGCAACTTTGAGGACTGTGTGGCTTGGGCTCGCAACCACTGGCAGTGTCAATATAACAACAACATCCGTCAGCTCCTGCACAACTTCCCCCCAGAACAGGTGAGGCCTGACTGTTCTCATTTTATCAGCTGTCAGTGGAGGGATTGAGGCATGAAGTCAAAAACTGTCCTGAGATCATCATGAACAAGTCTAATGGAAATTTGTTTTTGGCTTTTGTCAAGAAAAGTACATTCAGATGGTAAAATGTCATATGGTGTGACACCTCCCAAAAAGAATAGGATGTGTACAAGTGTAGGTGTTTCATATCAAGCTTAGATTTGTGTATCGAGCTTAAATATTTTTAATACTTTCTTTTTTTCTATTTTAATTTGTGGTGAAACAGAATTAGTGACGAGTCATTTCAACAGATCCGTGAAAAGGATTATAAAAAAAAAAGTGGGGCAGGACTAATTAGATCTGAATGCTAGCTTGCAGTCGGTTATAAGAAAGGGGTGGGAATTTAGCAGACTAAAGGATTGGAGAAGTCTAGCATACATTACCAGGATGGTGAGTTATAACATTACAAGGTAAAAAAAAAAAGACTTGTGCGTGGATGAATCTTTGATAACAGTGGTTCTCAACCTTTTGTGGTCCAATGCCTTCTGCCCATTATCTAGGTCTCTTACTGGCCCCCTTCAAATAAAATGTCTAATTGTCTTCCCTGAATATTAATGTTGATTATTCTGTTTATTACAATTAGGATTATTATTATATTTACTCTACCATTCAAATGTTTGAGGTCAATAGAATTCTTAAAAATAAAGAAACTGATACATTCATTCAGCAAGGATCCATTAAGTTGATTCAACAATAAGTGTAATAATGCTATGATTAAACTTTCATAAATCAATTTGTTGATTTTCAGTGCTGTGGCCTTTGGCGATGTTGAGGTTTCTTTAAAATTCTGTCTGACATACCCTGTTGCTCCAAAAGTTAGAGATTTGTTTCAGGAAAGAAAGGATTTTGTAAGGCTTTTTTTTTTACTAGTGATTTTACCTCTATTTTTGATTAATTTTGATAAATGTTTTTAATTGGTAAATTAAATAATTATCCAAAATGTAATCATATGTATCCCTTAGTTTTAGAAGATATCATGTAGGGGTGGGCGATATCTCGATATTTAAAATATATTTTTTAAACACGATATGGATTTTGACATATCGTATATATCGATATATTGTTTATATTTAATCCTGATTTCGCCACTTTGCTTGTTTGCCTTCTCTGTGCTGTGCTCGCCCCCGCCTCCTTGCTTTTGTTCCCCCTCACCTCGCGTGTTGTCTCATTCAACAATTGTCTCATCCGCAACCAGCCCGGAGGCTACAGAACTCCGAGTGTGTCTGCGCGCGAGCGACAGAGCACGAGAGAAACCGAGTGTGAGCATTAATTGCATTAGTAAATTGGTAGCCTACATACTACAATATATAATTACTATATAAGAGGCATGGAAGTTCGATTAATGGACTCCAGTAATCAGAAGGCTACTACAAACGTCTTGTTTTAAACTATTGCAGGGCTCGAATTTCGGCGCGGGTATTGCGCATAATTCTAATCATTCCCGCAGGTCTCCCATTTATAATGCGGGAAATTCCCGCAATCGTAATCCACACAGATAATCAAATCAAATCATTCTTTTAACAACTATCTGCCAGACGCAATTTCACAAACAGCGTGAGTGTTCAGCGGTGCCGCTTCTTTCTCGTCTCTCATAATGTGTTGTGCAAGGCAAGCATCAAGAGCTGCGGCGATAAAACACACTCGCGTTTAGGAGTCGGGACATGATGGATATTCACTCGCACAATCGGGCCAGCAGTGCATCGTGACTGAAGTTTACCATTTGCACGTCTTTTTAAGTCTTACCAGTTTAAACATTCAAGCGATTTTAAACTAATCAGTGCTCGCGCGCTCTCTGAGAGATTATTTTCTATGCGCACATTCATAGAAAATCCGCCTTAAGAACAGCTGGCCAGTAACAAAAGTTATTTTTCGCGGATTATATTGCTTTAACACGCAAAATTGTCAATTTCGGTCGTCGTGAGTATACTTTAAACATAGTCGGTTTTGTCTTTAATAAGCATAAAACGCATGCCAGTATAATGAACACAGGATCCGTGCACTACCTCTTAAAGTGACGGCAGCCATATGTGTCTGTCTGTCTTACATCTTTAAGTCTGAGTCCATTCCATTTCAAATTTTGCTCTTTTGGATGTTAAGTGTGGTGTGCCTTATGATACAGGTTTGCTCTCTGTCCAGCTCTGTAAATGTGCAAAAGACATTTTATGTTTAAAACCATTAATTTAAAATAATTCACATTTCGATTTTCCATTTCATATTTCTATTTCAATCTTTGTTCATCAAAAATACACAACAGATTTGATTTGACTGGATAGTTGAAAATATAAATATTAGTTTCCAAGGAGCAAAAAAGCCATGTAAATACAAATATTATTGAGTGTTAAATAAACGCTTTAGAAATTTGGCATTGAAACGTTAATGGTGTAGATTATTACTAACAGCAGAAAATCAGCAAACAAGCATTCATAATAATTTTTCCAACGAAAAACAAGAAAAAGCATACTGTCATGTTATATACTGTCTAAATGCTAGATGCAAGTTATTTTCACTGAAAGTTCGGCAGTTGCGCTACAGAAAGCTGACAGACTGACATTACTGACACTGGAAAATAAGCGTTCCTATGGAAATTATAGGAATACACTGTTGATTCTATATGCAATGGTTTAAACTGGCAGGTTACACTGTCTACATCGGACGCGAAAGACACGACACATCGCATCAAAAGCACATAAAAGAAACCTTTATAATCAGTGATATTTTTTTTCTACACTGGATGTGCTCCAATTCGCAGACGGATACTAAAATTCTATTTCTAACGCACTCGATCCGCCCGCTTGCGCTACTGAACTCATTTGGAACGTACGCTTTATGACCAAGGAAGCGCTAGTGCAGACGTGCGCCTGTTATGTTGCAGAGTGCAGACCATTTTCTTTTGCAAATAGTAACAAGTTTTTATCTCTTAAATCTTTGGCATTTACGCTGTTTAAACAAACGCCGCCCAAGATCACTTCAATCTTCAACACGCCCCCCCACCCCCCCGTAGATATTGCTTCCAGCTCCCCGATGTTCTCCAAACTTCCCTGTTGAGAAATGCTAGTTTATAATAAGGTCTATAACATGCATTTAAGAAGTAGGGTACATTTCCATGAATTTACAACTTTGTTGAACATTATTGTAATATCTTCCACTCTCTTTGTCCAGCTTACCAGCTCTGGTGCACCATTCTGGTCGGGTCCAAAAAGATGTCCTCATGCATTAGAATTCAGCACTAACAATGTGAGTATTCAATGTGTGAAGACTCAAATAAAACTGACTCCTTTTGAAATTTTACGTGGTGAAAATGAGTGATCGTAATATTTTTGTTATTGGCAGGATCTTCACATGGACTACATTATGGCAGCGGCTAACTTGTATGCCATTTCATATGGCCTGCCAATGACAACTGACCGCCCAGCTTTGACCAAGCTGCTGCAGGAAATTAAAGTGCCTGAGTTCACACCCAAGTCAGGAGTCAAGATCCACGTGTCTGATCAGGAACTGCAGAGTGCCAATGCATCAGTCGGTAAGAGAAGAGGTGATTGAGAACATTTAGGTAGACGTAGATTTAAAACAGTTGAACGATAGTGAAACGACACTATTATTGATGCAACTCGGTCTCTTTTCAGATGACTCTAGGCTTGAAGAACTGAAGACACTGTTGCCTGCTTCAGAAGCGACTTCTCAGTTCAAGCTCTGTCCCATTGAATTTGAAAAGGTGCCGCTTATAACTCGACCCCAATTTCCCGGCCAGTAGAACTTCGTAACTTCAGTTAAAATGCTAATTATGTTCTCTTCCTCAGGATGATGACACAAACTTCCATATGGACTTCATTGTAGCTGCTTCTAATCTGAGAGCAGAGAACTATGATATTCCTCCTGCAGATAGACACAAGGTGAGAGGGCAACTGAAATGGTTTTTCAACTGTCTTGGGAGTTAAGTCCCATCATTGCAGATGCTCACCTTTCATTTTCTTGTTTCAGAGCAAGCTCATTGCTGGGAAAATCATTCCAGCCATCGCCACGACGACAGCTGCCGTGGTGGGTCTGGTGTGTCTGGAGCTGCTGAAGATCGTTCAGAAACACACGAAGCTTGAGTCCTACAAGAACGGCTTCATGAACCTTGCTCTACCTTTCTTTGCCTTCTCTGAGCCCATAGCTGCCCCCAAGCACAAGGTACGTGGCAACGTTCTCCATTACAGCAGCGATGTTGGCATCCCTTTAAATGACTACGGTATTCTCACACACTCGCCTTCTTTCACAGTACTACGAGATTGATTGGACGCTTTGGGACCGTTTTGAGGTGAAGGGCATCCAGTCCAATGGAGAAGAAATGACACTCCGACAGTTTTTGGACTACTTCAAGGTAATGTTTGGTGTTTGTTGCATTTGAGTACTGGACAGATAAATCAACCGATTTCTTTATCCAGGACTATGAATGACACGTTTTTAAGATGAACCGTTTGAAGTGTTAAGAACCGTTTGGTGGAACTTGACGAAATTATGACAGAATTATATTATTATTGTATAGTAAAATGTACAATTATATTATGATTCTAAGAAGTACAAGGAATATCATACAATCAAGACATTTTATAATTGTGTAAGGGTAATCATACAATCCAGACAATTGTTTCATCCATGTTTAATTTACACTGTAAAGTATACAGTGTAAAGTGTTTTTTTTAACTTATTGACAAACCAAAAGCTATTTGTTGTAAATGAATTATTTTCATTTGAATACTTAAAACATTTATTAAATTAAGAAAGTTATGATTTTTTTTCATTAGATGCCATATGATTGTTTACATTAATCCTCGAGCAAACGTGTGGAATGCATTTCCTTCCCCATTAAAAATATGACATGAATATTGTGATTTAAATATTTATATGGAATGACATGGGGAAAAAATATTGTGAAATTGGGCCATATCGCCTAGCATTATTCGTGCCCATACCTTGTAGAAACAGGCAAAGTGGGGTCTTTTTAGTCTTGTGCACTCGTGGTTCACGCTCTGTTCCTCCCTCAGAATGAACACAAACTGGAGATCACTATGCTCTCTCAGGGAGTTTCCATGCTCTACTCTTTCTTCATGCCCGCGGCCAAGCTTAAAGAAAGACTGGAACTGCCGTGAGTTTGTTCCTATCTTTTTAGACATACTGAATTATAATCATATGGGCAGAAGTGAGGCATATGGAATTGCAGAAAATGAAAATTTTTCCCTCTGTTTTGCTCTTCATAGGATGACTGAGATCGTGACCAAGGTGTCCAAGAAGAAACTGGGGAAGCATGTTAAAGCACTAGTCTTTGAGCTCTGCTGCAATGATGACACAGACGAGGATGTCGAGGTCCCGTACGTCAGATACACCATCCGCTGAGAGGGCTGTTGGGGTAGGAAGGGGACATGTCGGAGGAGGGAGAGGGCGGCCCACTGGGGATGGGGAGCATCAGTATGCTTGGAGAGCCCAAAGAGAAATCAATCTTTTTTCTTTTTTTTTAATCAGTTACTGAATAATATGAGTATTATATCTCAAACGCCCCTCTTTCTCTATTGGTTGAGCTCTCTAGGGTGTGATTCTTTCAGGCTGGTTATCATTTGGAATATGGGGAGCATGTGAATCTTTGGCTGTAACTTATTTGAACTGGTTGTTGTAACACGGCTTCAGTGAATGAATTAATCTGTACACCGATTGTCACTCCCTCCCTCTGAATAATCTCTTTCACACTGATCTCTGTTCCTGTCCTCATGATACATTTGTGGGCAGCACCATCTTGCTTTGTATTCTGGAGTAAAATATTGACTAATGCCAAAAAAATGGAGTACTAAGGAAAAATATCAGTTATGTTTGCTTTTTTCCTTTTTTCCCAAATCGCTGCCTTGGCTTGATGTCACGTTTAAATGTATCTTGAAATGCCCTTTTTGGCCAAGGTCTTGGAGCGAGTTGGTCCACTTACTGAACTCCTGCTCTCCCATAGGCCCAGTGGGAACATCCCTTTGCCTCTCTGGCGAGTTGGGTTGGGTTCAGGAACTTGCACATAACTTTTTTTTTCTTTTTTTTTTCTCCCCATTTTTTTTGGGCGAACTTCTGGTGTACACCTTGTAGAACATAAACTCTGTATTCTTTCTACTTTGTTAAACTCCAAAAAAAACAAAAAAAAAAACATTACAGTACAAAAAAAGTGATTTTACTCTGTAATGGGAGCACTTAGTGTGTTAGTGAATAAAGTTGAAAAATTTCTTTGCTTAATTGTCTTTTCTTTGCTACTGTTGTTTTTAAAATGTATCTATGACGTTAATAAAAAGTATCTGCAGTTAAGCAAAATGGTTATCAGGAATATTTCAATGTTTCTGTCACGTTAAGTTGCACAGTACACATTCAATCCATAGGATTTTTATTAGATTTTTTATAGAGAAGAAAAAAGACAAAATATGCAATCTCTGCCACTTGTTTTTACCGCTATCTTAGAGCAATAATAAATGGCAGAAATAAATAATAGTTGATTAGGATCAAGGCTTTGAATATAGATAACATTTTCTCCAATTATTGTTGACCATTGCTTGAGGTTTTTATATGCTGGATTGTGAGTCACTCAACTTAAACTGGGCCATTTCATGACATGTTTAAATTTACTCCAGTTTGGCTGTTACACTGTTCTGAGTCACTAGCTTGTAAATTAAATTATTCAACTCCATGCAAAATTATAGCACATTGTTTTTCTGTTTAAATTGTACTTTGTCACCCTTTTCTATTGATTTCTCTCAACCCTACTGCAAAGAAGCTCAAAAGTGTGATGCTGCCACCATTAGCTTTCACATTTGAAACTGTTTCTCTTGCTCATCACATTACATAAGTGTTCTCCAAGTTCTTGTTGGCACACTTAATGTGGTTTTTATTTATGCACTTTTCAAGAATAGTTACAGTTTGGTGCTTCGTGACTTTTTTTTTTAAGCATTCAAGGCACCAATAACACGTTGTTTAGCATTAACCTAGCATCTAAAGTAGTGAGTTTTAAATATAATAAATATGTATTAAATTAACATTTAAGCAGAAAGAAGAGTAAATCTCATTCCATTTTCTCTGCGGTTTGTGTAGTGCTGAATGCAGTTGTCAACCTTCCCATTCTGTTATTTTGAGGAAAAACATCATGTTTTGTATTTTAGTGGATTTTATAGTGCTAAATTATATTAGTGGAATAGTTATGATCCATTTATTACCTGTTAAGTCACATTTTGAACATTGTTGTAAATCTTGAATACTTTTGAACACCGGCTTAAAAAAAAAGGAGGGGGAGGGGGGTCAAAAATAAGTTTATGAAAAATGCATACAAATACTTAACATTTGGTCTCAAACTAGTTAGCCTCTTCTGAGTGACCACTAAATTAAGGCTATATTTGGAACCATGTTACTAATTCTGTCTTTATTTTTTTATGTTTATTTAAATGTATTGCTAGGAAATACTGAAATCGGATTCATTGTTTTTACATTTTCAGATATCCTAAATTTTGGTAACAGGGCTGCAAAATTGTTCAAACCTGATTTAATTGAAACTGCTCATATAGTATATAGTTTGACCATCAAATATTTTCTAACGGTTTTCAAAGAACATTTTATTAAAAAAAATAGGCCATCATTTCTGTGGATTCTTTTTTGAAAAACCGTTTCTTCCTGACAAGCCGAATTTGACACGTGAGCATCTTTGTCACATTTCTCTGTCATGAACTGTGCCTGTCATGATCTAATCAACCGAGCAGTATATCATTTTCAGAAATGGGTCAGAAGATTTGGTTTAACTTCCGTCCTCTTCAGTGATGGAGTTAAGTATGGCTGGCGTAATTACACAGAGACTCGAGGATCTGTCAGAGACGTTAAAGAAAGGTGGTTTGGCTTCGTTCTGCCTGACAACAGGAAGTACACATTTTTTTCTTGCACAGGATGTGGTTTCAGACATGCAAGTGTAAGAGGAAGAGGGGAGGGCTGGGAGAGAGTGCACATTAAGTTTTTTGTCTTTTCTTTGAAAAGTTGGAACAGGTGCTTCTAAGATTTATGGTCTGATTTTTAATGTAATACTATTTTATTCACCGGCGTTTCTATTTATAAGCACGTCTGAAGATGCTATGAGAGAGGAAAAGATGGAACCTGAAGAGACGGAGGTTGATTCATCACCTTCCTGGTATGACTTTTTTCTTTTTTCTTTTCACAGATCATCAATAGTTGCTTAAATTAAACATTTAAGACATTTTGGTGTCGAAATATCACTCTGATCAGATGTCGTACCCTATAGATTCACTATAGTCTAATATCCGATTACTAATGAATTAACAGATAATATATTCATGTCTTTTCAGTGTCATTATACTACTTATTTGGTCATTTTTCAGGTCTCCTATATCTAGAGAGAGACTCCTCACATGTGCCAACTTGTCAGATTTTGCAGGGGTAAGATTTGTTTCTGTCATAAATCTTATACAACAAATTTTGATGGACAGACCTTGTACTGTAGGTCTTGCTCCTTTGAGAGAGACCAATGTGTTATCTGTTGGTTTTCTGAGCAGAAGAAAAGAAAACAAGACCCAAGTAGTGATGCTGAGAATTCAGCCCGAATCTTGGAGGACTGTGTAAGTTGTTGTCTATGATATAAGATACAACGTCTCTGTTGTAAAACGTTTTGAAATTGTCTTATGGAATAATGGATGTTTGAATGTGATCATTTGAGCATCTGTTACAAAACAGCCGCGATATTTCCTGTTAGTCTGTCTTGAGGTGATCTAAAAATGATCTACTCGGAGGTTAAAGCTCCTCCCTATAAGCTTGAACTTAATCATTGATTATTTATGAGGAATCTAATGTGGTGAAAGTGGTCTGCCTGTTTGTGCTCTACAGCGGAAACTTGTTAAGACAGACCAGGTGACTCTTTAACAATCCACTTTTTACTGCTCTATTACACAAGACGTCTAGAGAAGATAGCACCCATTATTCATAGCCATTTTTTCATAGAACTGAAGGAAGATTACAGTAAAAGAATGAAGCAACTTGTTTTCAGCTGCAAGTAAAAAGCTGACAGGAAAAAAAGCTTTACAACTCAGTTTCCTGTCTCAATCTGCTACATGCACACACTCTTAGTGATAGTGGTTCAGTCTCACTTGATGTTGGCATTTGCATTTCTTCAACTACCGGCACTTTTAAAAAATCAACTCTCCTAAAACACACTTAATGATCCATAAAAAAATAATGATAATGGCTGTGGGAAGTGCGCAGGTGGAATATAGCAGCTTGAATTCTGTTTTGAACAATTAGCATCTAGGACCTGAACTATGTGTTTTCTGAATTGAGTCTGATCATATTCTGTGGTGGAAATGGCCCAGTTTTTGTCTGGCTGTGGCTAATTGTATAGCTAGAATTGAATACATGCTAAATACACTCAATTTTTCACACGTTTGGAATAATTTGGCAAAATTACAGCTTTATTGGAAATGACGCACAATAAAAATATTTCTTATCTTCCCACATGAGTTCATGTCTGGGAATGAGGCAAGGGTTAAACAGTGAAATCAAGCAAAAGCTAATTATAACGGCTGTTAAAAAAGTGTCCAAAACCATTATAAAATTACCTTCATATAGCAAAAAACAGTTTTAATAAAAAAATGCCTGGAGCTGAAGAAACAGCCACTCTGTGTGAAAGCGAATGTCTATCTCATTGGTCTCTTACTGATACTGATGTATTTACTGATATTCGGAATAAACTCTTTATACCGTATATGTTCACTGCTTTCATCTGATTGGTTGTGGTTATATGCTCGTGCTGACATCTGTGCTACGCTTCACGTCTCTTTCAGGAAGACGATGACTTTCCCATCAGTGACCACATGCAAGATTCTGAGGTACAGAAATGAATTAATACGCATCTTTGTTCCTAGTAGCTTTCTGCTGAATACAGTAATGATCCATCAACCTTTAGTTGTCAAAAGATCACGTTCAAAGTCTGAGAAATCTCTAATTTCATAGTTGATCCGTGCTGGTTAAATTTCTCAGTTTCAGTGAATATCTTGGTGATGCATGCTAGGCATTTTATGGTCCACGTAAACATGTACATTTGAACCTTGATCCTCATTCTCTGTTGCTGGCCTCATATTAGGGTCCATGTAACAAAAGGGTCAAACCAGTAGACAAAGGTGCTTCAGTCACTGGTATCATAACACCGGTGAAGACCCCTGCACTGAAACGCTTGGGCCAGTCCATACAGGTGAGTTATGCACACATACCGAAACCTTATTTAGCCAAAATCTTTAAACCTTTCTTAGCTTAAAGGTGCTCTACGTAACTTTTAGCAGCCTCTAGTGGTGATGTTTCAGATTGCAACCAAATTTTACAAGAGCGCTCGTGCTCGAACTCATAGACAATACCGTCTATTACGCAAATATCTCGGCGAATACTTGACGGATTCGGCGAGCACCGAGCTCGTTGGGACCATCTAGTCGAGCTGAAAAGAACCATATAAGTTCCATAGTTTTTGGTGGTGTTTTCGCGGAGATATTAGCAGAAAACCATCGGGCGCGCTGCAAAATTGCGGACGCCGGTGACGTCACGATCTCAGAAGAAAATCGCTCGTATTTCTGGAACGCAAAGACCCAGAGAGCTCAAATTCGGGGGAGGAGGTCCCAGGGGAACCCTTGCCCGAACGCTAGAGTGGCGGGCCTCGGGGATGCCCCCTACCGGATCGCCGTTCGCTGGGACCCCCGATTTCGAACGGCTATAACTCGGGGAGCCGGGCGAGTTGGACCTCGGGGGTGGGCTCGTTCGAAAGGCCCCGTCCAGCACTACGAACGATTAGAGTCTTGGGAATATTGATCAAAGATTGACTGAGATATAAGCCGAAAAACGTGCGCCTTTAACCGGACGTAACTCCCTGACCGTCTACAATAGACTGTATAAGGAGAGAGGCTCGGGAGCGCGCATGCACGTCACATCCGTTGGATTTCGCGGTAAATCCGACCCGGAGACTTCACATAGAAATAGGAATACTGGCCTTCAGAGGTAATAGCAAAACTCGACAAGTGGATCGTTTTAATGTGTGATTACAACCCCTTCACACACAGGCAATAAAAAAAGGATTCATTTTAGTAGAAAAGTTACATAGAGCACCTTTAACTATCACCAACAATAACAATGAGAACTACATTTTTGTGGGTTTTGCTAGGTTTTTTTCAGGGCCTTGCTAGGTGTTTGTATACATATAAATCATGTACATATATATATATATATACAGTACTGTGCAAATATATTAGGCACGTTAGTATTTTCACCCCCCCCCCCCCCCCCCTAGTGTGTCAGTAGGAAATGTAAGTTTACATTTCTAAACATTCATTACGCCATTAATTGTAATAATCCAGTGAAAGAAAGAAAAAACGAAGCCAGACTAAATCCGTAAGAACTGCCTCAACGTCTCCAAGACGCTTGAAGAAACCTTCCTGCAAAGCCAAAAACTGTGTGTAAGAGTACCCGGAGAAAAGCTGTTTTAAGCGCAACAGGTGGTCACACCAAATATTGATATCATTTTGTTAGTTGATTTAGTTAATAGAAGTTAATTGATAAATAAAATCTATTTATGGCATTATTTTTGAAAGCATTTTGGCTTGACAGCAGTTTTACACAAGTGCCTAAAACTTTTCTCAGTACACGGTACCGTAGACAAAAGGTTTCTTCAGGCGTCTTGGAGACATTTTCGCAGTTCTTCTGGATTTAGTCTTGTCTCAGTTTTTTCTGTTTCTTCATGTAATCCCAGATAGACTCGATAATGATGAGATCAGATCTCTGTGTGGATCATACCGGCTGTTGTCAGACTCCTTGTGGATACAAAAATCTCACTGGATTATTACAATTAATGGCAGAAAATGTTATTCTCTAATATTTCCTACGGACACATTGACATTACAGCAAAAGATATAAATAAATGGCTTAAATCCATTTTTTGGGTGAAATTACTAACGTGCCTAAGACTTTTGCACAGTACTGTATATATGTATATAATATATGTTTTTTCATGAATCATATAAAATATTTATATATAATTTTAACATATTTTTAATACAGTACAATAATATATATAAATATATCAGTTTTACACTCTCTCTCTCTCGCTCTCTCTCTCTCTCTCTCACACACACTCACACACACATTTAAATATAAATATTTGTGGGGGTTTTTGTTCAGCGTTCAATCAGTTTCCGCACAGAGGCCCGGCCCTTGCCCCCAATGCCAATAAGAACACGTCAGAAGGCCTCTTCATTTCCGCGGCGGCGGAGCAGCCAGCTGTGGAGTGATACAGTGGACACTACGAGCCACGAGCTCAGTACCAAAGAGATCAAACGACAAGAGGTGTGATAAAGTTAATGCCACAACACAACGAAATGCTTCACACTCTAAATGTAGTTTTGCATGATGTAATTCAAGTCTTAATTCGTTCAACTTCTACTTAAAGATACATTCTCATGATTGAGCTTTAATTAAAAGATTCAAACTGGTAGTCATGTACCTTGATACCATTTAAAGAGCTTTCAGCTGCCCAACTACCGCACTACTTTAGTTGTGAAACAGGAAGTGAGCTGGTATATGAGGCCATGTTCTCTATTTCAGTGTCAGAATTTCCTCTGAAAGACACTAGCTCTACCACACAGTAGCAGTTAGCACAGCCAAAACTGACTAGTAACTTGTGACAGCAGCACAGTTACAAATGGGTGTGTGTTTGCGGTATCTTCTAAAAGGCCTCATGAGAACTACCTGTACACTTTATAGCCTTCATTTATGTATGATTTACCTTTTTATTTTCTTCACCTGCAGGTAATCTATGAGTTAACCCAGGGAGAGAAACAGCTCATTGAGGATCTAAGTCTAGTGAAAAAGGTTTGTCCAGAATTCAACAGGTTCGGTTCTTCTGTCTTTATTGGATAGATTTTAATTTCAACTGTCCTCACAGGTGTACTATGAACCAATGCTGAAATTAGACATCTTGACAGAAAGTGAGCTGGGACAGATATTTGGAACCCTTGATTCTTTAATACCCCTTCATGAAGGTAAATGTCAATGAACTCTTTGTAGGCGTTTCTTTGAAGTGTATTGATGTATTCACCACTATTTGCCTGTGCGATCAGATCTTTTAGCTCGTCTTGAAGGTCTTCGTGGAGCAGAGAAGACTGTGCAAGAGGTCGGCCCAACCATGATGGATTGGGTCAGTCTTACATTAGATAGCCTAGATAATAAGAACCCATTTTTTATAGTCCATATTTCATTCTTAAATAATTTTTTCATTCTTAAATCATTATTGACTTTCACCCAAGTTCACCCACATAACTCAAGGAACACATATGCTCTTTACTCTTCTTTCATAGTTTCCCTGTCTGGAGGCGTACATCACATACTGCTGCAACCAGGTTGGGGCAAAAGCTCTGCTCGATCAAAAGAAGCAAGACCGGCGGGTCGAGCATTTCTTGCGACTGTGCCAGGAGTCATCCTTCAGCAGAAAGCTGGACCTGTGGAACTTTCTGGACTTGCCCCGCAGCAGACTGGTGAAATATCCTCTGCTGTTAAAGGAGATCCAGAAGACCACCCCGCCTGAACATCCGGACGAGGAAACGTTGCCACAGGCTGTGAGTTTAGATGCTTCCACATACAAACTAACAATGGATATGCATACAAGTCACTTGTTTTGTTCCTGAATGAATCAGTGTTTTGAACGAATCGGTTGAGTGATTTGATTAAATGATTCACACTTAAAGCTGCTGTAGGTAACTTTTGTAAAAAATATTTTTTACATATTTGTTAACACTGTCATTATGTCCTGACAGTAGAATATGAGACAGATAATCTGTGAAAAAAATCAAGCTCTTCTGGCTCCTCCCAGTGGTCCTATTGCCATTTGCAGAAATACACGCTCCCGGTCAGAAACAACCAATCAGAGACAGGAGGAATGTCTTAGCAGTGTCAATCACGCTCGTGTACGCGCTGATCACACCCCTCTCTTGCACAGCGCGAGCTGTCGTTCAAACTCAAGATTGCCGGCGTGCTGCAGCTGTGCTTATGACGGAGAAACAACCTAAACTGCCAATTCTCGAGTGACACCCGCTCATAAAACAAAGAGGTAAAAGGAAAAAGACTGATGACGATAAACAAGCGAAAAAGAAAGAATTACACAGAACCCATTGATTCGGTGTCAAAACTCTAGCCGCATAACATGTAGATAAAATGTCACGCACTCTGCTAAGCAACAATCGAAACCTGCTAATTCACTGGCTTGTCATGTTGCTGAAATAATGTACTAGCACACCTTATCTAGCATTATATATCGCTAGAATAATTACTTACATACTGTAACGTTAGTTACCGTTATATTAACGTTATCTTACTAGCTATTTATAACTTATAGAAAGAGTGCAACGTTATAAAGTTACATGTATTGCAAAATACATAATGATTTGAGGACCAAGTTTGTACTCAAAGTATGGGCAGGCCATAGTCAATGTAAAGCATATTGTTGACGTTTAGTCCCTATTAGTGAATGTGCCATATAACTTTTTATCCGCTGTTATCGGTGGCCCTGTTTACTAGCCTGCGTGTTCACGGCAGGCTCCGCTGTGGAGGGAGGGCTGTAGCGCAGCAGAGAGCAAGGGGGTTGGACCTGTAAGTTGTGCTTTTTCAAATTTTCAGGCTAAGTCAAAGTTTTCTCAAAACTCCCTACTGCAGCTTTAAAGCCAGTGGCTTGATTCTGAATAGCATACCAGCATATTCGTACTATTTGCACCATCTAAATATATGGGAGAAAATAAAATAAATGCTAGTATGCTACTTGAATTCAGCCAGTCGCTCATTTGGTTCATCGAGTGGTTATTGTAAACTAAAACTGAAACTATGTTAGGGAATAAAATGGGGGGAAAATTGGAATAAAAAGAAATTTAAGCTAAATAGAAATATATATATATTTAAAACTAATACTAATAAAAATGACTAGCACATTACAAAATTACTCAAATAAAAAATATAAAAATAAAGGCTAATTCACAATTTTAATAAATACTATAATAGCATATAAATAATACTAAAATAACACTAGTTTAGTTTCTTAATTAATTAGTGTTTTTAGTGGTGCATTAATTGATTTCTCAGAAACACTACTGATAGTGATATTTGAAATCAACACCCAAACACACCCCTCCCTACATTAATCCGCCCCCAAAATACAGGCAGGCAACGACAGCTGGCGCATCACACAGCTCGAGCGATTATGGATGAATCAGATATGATTCAACAACAACAACAGAAGCATACAACAGCGTATCTTTGTTCTGTGAAACAGCAAAAAACAAACTTTCTCACGTATTGATTAGAAACAAAGCAACCTCGTGTTCATTTTCAGAGCTTCCCGCAGTCTAATGTCTCTCTATCCAGTGCTGGAAAGCTTTTCCAATATTAATGCAGATCAAGCTCTTGCCTAATTCTTCTTCCAATTATATTCCTCAGACCTTTTATGCTTTGGTCAAATTTCAGGCATCTCTACAGTCTTTCTACAAAAGAAAGACTCTCTCTCTTCTCCTTCATGCTGTGTATAGGCCCTATATTGCTGATTCTACATTGCTCTACTCTACTCTATTGCTCTAAATCTACAAGGGTGCTTTTGTGCTCCGTAGATGATCCACTTAGTTGTTTGTCCTATTTACACAGCCAGGACTATGTACAAACCCAATACCTTTTTTATTTGCACATTTTTGTGCCAAATCATCTGTGTGTGAAGCGTACCTTGCAAATGAGCGGGAATAACGCAAAGAAAGAGAGTGAGAACAGACAAATATTCACAAAATTGTTTAGGTGATTTACTTCAACAGTGTTTCTCTAAAACAGATTAAATGAATCGGTGGAGCGTTTCAAGTATTCACTCATAAATACAGTCATTTTCTTTCACCAGCTACTGGTGTAACAATGCAACCAGCTGAAAAATATAACCATGACAGTCTTTCAGCAATGCGCAAACACGGACAAGCGGAGTGATACAAACTGTGAAAAGGTCCACAGAGTTGTTGGACTGTATAGTAGTACTCTTGGAATGCCAATCAAATTCAAAGACTAGAACTAACTGTTGTATAATGCAATTTATAAATGAAATGATCTAATTATTAATGCATTCTTTGATTTCTTGTTACATCAGATGGAACTTATCCAAAGGATTATAACAGAAGTCAATCTTAAAACTGGGGAGGCTGAGTGTCAGTTTTACAGACGGGGTCTGAGCTACTCAGAAGACAGCCAGAGGGTTCCAGAAATACAGGCCTCTCGTTTTTTGTACTGTCACGGTGAACTGAAGAGTACTAAAGGACAGGTACCTCATACATTGTAATCTGTTTACAAAATGACTTTTGAATTAACAAAGCAGGTCTAATAACTAAACACAACCCACACGTATATGCTAATCCTCCTTTCTCCTCTGTAGAAGCTGCATGTGTTCCTCTTTGAGCTAGTTTTGGTTTTGACTCGAGCAGTGGCACAGGACAGGGAAGGGCCGCTCGTGTTCCAGGTGTATCGTCAGCCCCTCCCAGCTGCTCACCTCCATCTGGAGGACCTTCCCGATGGAGAGCCAAGCAGTTCTGGATCCTTTCGTGGGGCCTTTACAGGCAATGATAAAGGTAATGGCATTGCATCTTACACTTGTAATAATTTTAAATAAGGTGATGCAAGCATATGACACATACAGGATGGCAATAAGGTTAATATTGAAAATATTTGAAAAAACTAATTTTTGTGTTTTCTGCATTTTGGATGAATTACTGATTCTATTTCACAAATTCTCCAAATTTGCTTTGTTACAGTTTCACCCGTTCATTTCTGTGTGTAAACTGTATGTGTGTGTGTGTTGTGTGTCTATTTTACACTCTTGATGGTTTAGAGCTTAACTCCTTAATTTCTGTGTGCTTTTTCCTGCATTGTGGCTGAGTGATTGATTTTATTTCACAAACTGTCACAGTCAATGAAGGGGTCAAAAAAACAGCAATGAAGGGGTTAAACTCTAAAACATCAGGAGTGAAAAATTAGGGTGTATTCACACCAGGAAAGTCCGATAGTTCACTTGCTTTGGTCCGGACCAAATAATTTTTTTATTTTTTTTGGTACGGTTCGCTTTCACACTGCTCTTTTTGCAAGTGAACCAAAATTTGTAAACAAAACCACACGTGTGCTAAGGTCGTCCATTCATTGGACAAGGATTCTCAAGTAGGGAAATCAGGAAGTGCAAAAAAGGCTCAGCATGGAGATATTTCGTACTGCAATATTTGTTCTTTTACTAATTTTGTGCTATTCTGTACAAACGCAATATGAAGAAACTGCGCAGAAGACGGATAAGGTATAAAGTTTTGATTCATAGAGAGGGGCTATGTTCACACATTCAAATAATGAGATTCTTATTGTATATACTGCTAACAAGTGCTGTCAATGTTAACGCTTGCGATTAAGTTTGTCCATTTTAACGCAGCATCATTCTTGTATTGTAACTATCATTACATTATATGAACTGCAAAAGCTTTTTTTGCATCTATGCGCGATTAGACTAAAGAGAACGCTCTGTATGTGAATGCTCACTCATTCACTCACTCACTCACACTCACTCATTCATTCCAATGATGCACACACGACGCGCAGAAAGACGCGCAACAGTATCGTGTGGCCAGACAGCGCGCCGGAATGGAATTCTCTTTCGCACTTGAACAACAATAACACAAACCATTATGCCAAAATCTCCGACTACGGAAGCCTGTTAACTCAAAGGCGCAGTGCTTTCTTGCAATTGGGTCGGTTCATGTTCACACCGTAAACGAACCGTACCAGAGTTCGTTTGGAACCGTACCGAGACCACCTCTTCAGCTGGGTCTCGGTTCGGTTGTTTGGTCCGCACCCGAGTTCGATTGCTGTATTCACACCTGCCCAAAAGGTCCGCACCAAGGGGGGAAACGAACTAGAGTTCGATTCAATCGAACCAAACAAGGCTGGTGTGAATACGCCATTACACACACACACACACACACCACTGAATGGGTGTGTAATTTTTCACTCTTGATGTTTTAGCCCTTCATTGCGTTGTTTTTTTTTGTTTTTGTTTTTACTGTAGCAGATTTGTGACCATTTAGCTTTTTCGAATCATGTCCCCAATTTTTTGTTTATATAGCAAGTGGGACCAAAATGAACAGTACCATAGAGTTATAAAATGCTTTTATAATGCATGCAATGGATTAAAGGTTTGAATTGATTATTTGTCTCTTTTATATATCCTTTTTATTTGAGATTGGAGACTTTCTAATTGCTTTTTCATCTCGTTCTAATTCCACATTTTCTGCTTCTACCATCCCCAGTGAAGAACTGTTTCCGTGTGAGCACCACAGGCCGCTCCAAGTCTCAATCCCACAGCCTGCAGGCTAATGACTCCTTCAATAAACAGCAATGGATTTCTTGTCTACGCCAAGCAATGGTCCAGTCACGGGACAGACAGGCTCAAAGCAGCCACTGCACACCCTCTTTTAAGCGTTTAAGCCCTGACCCGGCGCTCTATAACAACATCGCTGAACTGAACCTTAACTCTGATGTGGAGATGCCGGACACATAGGCCAGGGCTACCGGTGCTCCCCAGGTCACAAACACAGGATTTCACTTGTGACCGTGACAGCTGACTTTCTCAGGACAAATGAAATCACGCAGTTTCTGTCTCACACCCTGTCTAGAAACTGTGAGAATAACGTCATGTAGCCATATTAGTATACTTCATATGTGAATGTTTGTTGGTGTCATGTCTATTAGAGGGAATATTTTGTATTACATTTTTGCTTCTTGCTTAAGCTGTTTATTTTTTTACATTGAGAATTATGTGTGATATTTGGTGAATATATGTGAACCATCTCTCAGTTCCTCTTTCCTTTAAATTGTGTTTGAATTGCGTATCATTCCTCTCCATCTGATCTGGTTAATAAACAACAACATTAGTGCAATCTGAACGGTAACTAATCTTATGTGCGGCCAGGCTTTTTGTCATTGTACTTTGGCAGCATTTAGGGCAAATAGTACTGCAAGTTTTTTATTGATATAACCTGAATGTAGCCTAAATGCTTATTTTGCCATTTCTCTTATTTAAAGGTACTCTGAGACATTATAAAAAGGTATTTGTTGCCATTTTCCTTTCAGTGCATAATGGTTACCGTTTTGTTTTCAATAAACTGACAACTTCCATAAATGTGGACCTATTTAGTTTTTAACAAAACGGTTAAGATTATTATCTGAATGCATTGTTACAGCACGGACTAGTGTTCGTTGTCACACTTTTTACTCCAAAGTATATTTCTCATGGTAGGTTTATATTTTATAGTCAATTACTATATAGGCACATACCGTAAAGTCTTTTTCTACATGTCAATTTTATTTCCCAATAATGGGGCATGCTGTCATACTATCTGGGATAAGTTTGAATCTTGAATCATTTGAATCTGCTATGATTCTATAAATGATTATAGGCTTCTCAGTTAAATTAATCAGGAGGGCGACCCCTAGGTGATCTGTGATGGTAATAGCCAATGATTGTTTGTTATAATTATTATTATTATGTCTTTGCCCGCCACTGATGGATTACTCCTATATGGGGAGGCTGCAGACCTGGAGCCGGCAGATATACGCCCCTGACAGTTTTACGCCCCGGCAGTTTTAGGACCCTGTTGTTCCTGATGCGTCCAGTAGAGGGATATACTGCGAAATAACATAATTAAATCGACGCTTACACATTAATAACCCGTCCATAGACTTGACAATTTTGTGTTTTTTGTTAATTTAAATATATATTTTACTATATTACTAAATATATACTTTTGTGTTCAACAGAGGAGGGAAACTCATACAGGGTTGGGTGAGTAAATGATGACAATTTATTTTATTTTTGGGTGAACTGTCCCTTTAACAACATTCGTTTATCACCATTGTGAGAATATTCACACATAGTCTTTAGACACCCAAACCTGGTAGTGGGGTAGGTTGTAACATCAACTCATAAATGCTGTGATATTCTTACAGAGGTTTGAATGGTGACTTTATAGTAAACAAATGTGGGTATGTCCTATAAAAGTTTGAGCACTCTAAAAATTCAGTAAGTTGCAAATGCTGAAGCAAAAGGTGTTACAACCATCCTGTCTCTTTGAAACTGGCATGCTTTCCAGAATTTTTTTAAACATGTGCTTCAATTTAATATAGTGACTGTGAGTTGCGTGTAGATGCTACTCTGAGTGTCAAAGCTGTTCTTAAGCAAAGGAGAAGACATGGCTAATTATAGAAGGTCCTACAGAGAGAGAGAGGAAAGATTAGCCATGATTAAAGCTTGTTCACAAACACAGCGACAGGACAGACAAGTGAACTGCTGCTGTAATGAGAGGACAATAACGCTTAAATGCTTTAAAATTGGGCTTGATGTTTAGACAGAAACACTGGCGCTCACTGACCATCAATCAAAAAAAAGTTTGTTGAGACGATACTGGGTTTCTAAGGGTGAGTACACAAAATGTTTGTGTGATCATTTTATGTAATTAATGCAAAATCATTTAATGAGAAATATACCTTTTAAATCATTTATTTTATAAATGGTTATGCTATTTTAATTTAATGTTTCTAAATATAACAGCCAAGCATTGAAACTGCTGCATTCTTTATAGGCAAGTGAATGATCATCTCTCTTTATATTCACTCAATTCATAATTTATTGATCAGTCAAAATAGATGATGTAGCAGGCATTTTTTTGAGACATTGTAAAAAAAAAAAAGTCTTGACTGAACTTAAAATGTCATGTTCCCATCACTGCAAAACTGACATGCTGTCAAACAATGTGACCATATTAAATTTTCATGTTCCAGTGCATGCTGGGAAGAGGACTGAATGAAAAACGAACGTTTTCAGCAATATTTACTATCTAAGAATGATTTGTTTTATTCGTTATTTCATTCACAGATTCCTTGGTGAGGTTGCATGGCATGAAGACGTAGGAATGCCAAGAGCTGAATCCACTGCAATGGATAACTCGTGTCAGGCCCTGTGCCGCACCCTAGTCTCTCAAAACGGCCTTCAGCCAGAGAACGTTGACATTTCACAGTCTGTACTATACACGTCCATCATGGGTCTTCTGCTGGTGACGGACAAAGAGGTGAGACAGTGCTGTGCCATTGACACAATCTGTCTTATTAGTGTGTTTGACACATGACACAGATTATTTATAGACCTATCCTGTCAACACATGTTGGGAACCAAAGGCTTAATAATTCATATAAAAAAAGATGTGTTGTGGCACCTTTAAAGGTGCTCACCGCCGTTTGAGTTAAGTATATCTGGTCTTAACCTCAGTGTCATATGTGATAGTGCCTTCCCTCCCTTTTTTTAATTGGATCAGAGATCTATAAATGGACACTCAATCACTGTAGGAGGGACGGTAAATGGCAAACCTGTCACCGCTTGCGATGTAACCGTGGAAGTCACACTGACAGTCATTTGCTTATCCCACAGAGAGAGCTGCAACTGGGAAATGGACAAGTTGGATTGCGTAACGTTGGAAATACTGTATGTTCTAATTAACAAATATGATGTAATGCTTATGTTTCAAAGAAAAATGGTATGGTTTTCCATACATATTCACACAATATCTTTTGTTTTAAGTGTTTTCTCAATGCCATCGTGCAGTGTCTCTCCCACACTCGTAGTCTTCGGGACTACTGTCTGATGAAAGCCTTTCTTCAGGACAAGCACTCCAACCAAGAACCTGTGCTTATGAATGGTAGAAACACTTCAGCTGTCATTTAAACATGATTTTTTGGGGTGTAGTGGTGCAGAAATTCTAAATTTGAGTGCCATGGTTTGGGTTTGGGTAGCATGATTATTTAAAGAACACAAATGTATTTATTTATTATTGTAATTAATTATGTATTTATTTATTACATTTTATTTTATTTAAATTTTAAAATCAGACATTCCTTCTAAGGCACATTTTTGTTTGTGACTTACTCATAGAATTCTCTAAAGTTTTGGCTGGCCTGTGGGAATGTGATGGCGGGGAAACCACTGTGAATCCTGGGAAGTTTTATCGTGTCTTTAAAGAGTCTGTGCCTTATTTCAGTGGCTATAGGTATGTTCAATACTAATTACACTCTCTGAATAACACAATATTGAAAATATGTGTTAGTGTATTAACATTTGTCGATAATATCAGCAATTGTTATGTACTATATATAATATAATTTTCTTTCTCTCACACAGTCAACAAGATGCTCAGGAGTTCTTGCGGTTCCTCCTGGACAGGCTACATACAGAAATTAACCGTCGCCCATCCAAACGTCCTGCAGTTATTCAAATGAAGGAATCAACATACACACGATTCAGGTACTCCGTGAAGAGACAGATCCTGTGAGGAACAAACTGAGCTGGAGGCATTCAGATCCTCTAAATCCCTCATTCTCTCCTGCAGGATTTCAGAGGAGGCCTTTGCAATGTGGCAGAGGCATCTTGACAGGGATGACAGTAAAGTTGTTGGTAAGTCGCAGCGCTGTTAATATAATGAGGTATGTTTTTGGTTCTTTAATAACTTTCATTTTAAATGCCATCTGGAGGGCATTACAGCTGTACATCACTGTGCAATCAACAGTAAAATTGACTTAATGTTTAAATATTTTGGTTGCGTAAATTATACACTTTTTACTTCACTTAAGTGGACATTTTTACAGAAACACATCTTGTAAAAATACCAAAGTAAAATAAGATAAAATAATGAACAATTAAACATTAGACAATTAGAAATAGTCATTTACTACATGCTGTATTCAACTTCAGGCACCTTACATATTATTATCATAATCATTATGTATATTTGTGTTTTGTTTTTATTGTTTAATGATTATTTGGTTAAAGTCTGCATGAAATGGAAGTTGCGAAAGTCTCTTATAGTGTGGTATCTGCTGTAAAAAAAAAAAAAAAAAAAAAAAAAAATATTGATATGTTGTGCTATGTCTGTATCTTTTTTCGTTTCTGTCCATCTTAAACCCTGGTCACCTGGTGCCTAAACATTTTTCCCCTGTCACAGATTTGTTCTCTGGTCAGCTGCGCAGTTCCTTGCACTGTTCAGTCTGCTCCCATTACTCCAACACCTTTGACGTGTTTTGTGACCTGTCACTCCCCATCCCAAAGGTAACAATCTCAGGCCCTGTCCTCACCTTCTGGTGTTGTGTGGATGATATGTCATTCTTTTGTGTGTGTGTTGCAGAAGAGTGATTATGGCCGAACTGTCACTCTGAAAGATTGTCTAGACCTCTTTTCACAAGAGGAAAAACTTGATAAAGAAAACTCACCGGTAAGTGAAAAGCATGGCTAGTTTGCCTGCATTGAAAATGGTCTTTTATGCTGATACGTGTGTATTTGTATGTGTCTTAGATGTGTGAGCGGTGTAGCCGTCGCACTGAGAGCACAAAAAGACTGACCATCCAAAGGTTTCCTAGAATCCTGGTAATACGTATCCTTTTCAGTCAGTCGGTGCCTTCTTCAGATACACACAAAGATTTTATAATCAAACTCTTTGAGTCCAGATAATGCAAAAATGGGTGAATTGGCGATCGTGACAGAAATCCATACGACCCCAGTGGATGAATCAATGTCTTCTGAAGCGAAACAATTGGTGTGTGTAATATTTGTAACTTTTTTTAACTATAAAAAGCTTAGAAGTAGCGGTTCTCTGTTCTTCCACGCTTACATCACGTGTCACAACATCCCCTCTCATGATTGTTACAGTAGACCGGAAGCAACGATTAATAGTTTAAAAAGTGGCAAATATTAGTGTTTTTCTTACACACACCTTTTGTTTCGCTTTAGAAGACATTGATTCATCCACTGGGGTTGCTTGCTGTGTGTGGTTTTTCAAGCATCAACCGAGCGACACCCATTCAATGGCATTATATGGATGGATTTACAGAGATGGTTTATTTATCGAAATAAAGAAAGTCATAGCTAAACATCTGGGATGACATGAGGTTGAGTAAATGATGAGAGATTTTTCATTTTTGGGTGAACTATCCATTTAATCAAAGTACATGCTTCACAAAAGATACTTGCTTATCAACATTGACTTAACCTACCATCTCAGACTTAAATCGATTTACCATGTCAAGGTACTCAATCTCTAAAAGCACAGTGTCCGTTTCCTTCCCCCTGACCGGGCTGGATTTGGGGCCATTTGGACCTGTTGACTGTGGTGAGAACAAGAATGAGTATAATGTACTAACTTTATTCATGATAAAGTTTGAATATTGTTATGTTTAGTGGTGTATGCAATATGGCCGAATGTTTGCTTTCAGGTCCAGTGCTGTATGATCTGTATGCAGTGTGCAATCATTCGGGAACAGTAAATATGGGTCACTACACAGCCGCATGTCGAAAGGAGGAGGGTTGGTGCTACTATAATGACTCATGGTGGGTGCAGTTTTTGCTCTGACCTTTTCTATACAATAAAATAATGGTATTTAAAGGGCAATTCACAGAGAAATTCTCTCACAATACAAGAATAGTACATTTCTCCTATTAGAGATAATTTAGAAAAATTGTATTTCTTTGTTCAATGACATTCCGAATTTTTTATCGTAAAAATGAATTAATAGTTATTTTGATTCATTGAGCCGAAGACAATGTTCTGTTCTTTCCACAGTGTTGATGCAATATCAGAGGAGAAGCTTCAGTCCAATCAGGCATATGTTCTCTTTTATGAGCTCAAAATCTGCAATATCACCAGAAAATGAGGGCAGAGAATGTATGTTATTATGAGAGACTTCAATGATTACGGTAAACTTCCACTGAAACAAAACTGGCACTGTGATACGGGTTGAAAGCTAATGAGCAAGTGTGGTCATTTCACTTCATTGTTAAATTTCATTGCCATATTGAGGTATTTTTTTTTACTACTGTAATTATTGTTTGTATTAACTTAATGCACATTCTTTTAGACAAAAATGTATGTTATAAATGTAAATATAGATGTGTTAGGAACTGTTGTTTGCATCAACATTGTTTTTGTTTGACTTTTCTTGCATGTTCTTATTCTGCAATTAAAACCTGAATTGTTGTTTAATTAAGAATGCAAAGCAGGGCTAAACTAAACGGGGAATTAATAGTAGTGGATAATATAAAACCTTTGTCTGACTGTGTGAGCACATGCCTGTACTTTATGTCTGACTTTACATATACAGTACGAAGACTTCCATCATTTAAAAGCTTTTATGCTTTTCTCATGGAATGACATGTAAAGTACTGTGCCATAAATGAATGCCCAATTCCTCCAATTTAAGCCTGGCGTAGAGCTGACCGTAGCGTGCGTGCGTGTGCGTGTGTGTGTGTGCGTGCGTGCGTGTGTGTGTGTGTGTGTGTGTGTGTGTGTGTGTGTGTGTGTGTGTGTGTTATTTATGTTATAGCCTACCTGTGTAAAAACCACTAATGCTTGTTTTACTTTAGTATAGGGAGTATTTTACTGCAGGCCACCCACATATAATTTAATAAATTAATATGTAATACATTTGTCTCCAGTTCACTTATTTTTATTTACTGTGGTACTGCATTAAAGAAATCGGAATTTCAAATATGACTGATTTTACAATAATAAAATCACACACACACACACACACACACACACGGGTTGGGTTTTCATGTGGGGACTTTACATAGACATTTTGTCCCCGCAACATAGCGTTTAGGACCACAAACAAGCACACTCATGTTTACATTATCTAAATGGGGACATTCCATAGACGTAATGGTTTTTATACTGTACAAACTGTATATTTCTATGCCCCTATTACACTAACCCTACCTCTAAACCAGCCATCTCACAAAACTTTTCAAAATACATTTAAGTAGGAACAGTACACACACACACACACACACACAAACAAACAAACAATCAGTCAGTCAATCAATCAATCAATCAATCAATCAATCAATCAATCAATCAATCAATCAATCAATCTTTACTACAATATTTGCAGCTTGTAATATTTTTGTGGAAACTTTAATACACGACCATTCAAAAGTTTGTGGTTACTTAAGATAATACATGCTACTCTTTTGAACTTTCTATTAATTTAGAGAATCCTGGAAAAACTATCATGGTTTACACAAAATATTAGCAAAAACTGTTTTAACATTGATATAATAACCATAATAACTTAGTACCAACGATAATCAATAATAATTGAGCATCAAATCAGCATATGAGAATGATTTCTGAAGGATCATGTGACTGAAAACTGGAGTGATGCCAAAAAATTCAGCTTTACCATGACAGGAATAAATAACATTTCAAAATATATTCAAATTGAAAACTGTTATTTTACATTGCATTTTCACGATATTAAGGTTTCATATACGTAATGAATGAATTACTTTAAAAATAAAATATTAATTGAATAGTTCAGTCATTCACTGCTCTATTCTAAACTTACTTTTTGGTTGCTTATTGATTTATAGAGCAAACACCGCCACCTGCTGGGATAATGTGTAACGACGTCTCAACGCAGCCTTCTCTCCCCTCTCTGTCCATAATGGTTTAACCCGTTGCCTAGGCACTCGGTCCAAGCTATTGAGAGCAGCTGCAACAAAACACTTGGTAGGCCTCATGAGATACGACACTCTACTGTTGCATCAATATTTGCAAACAGACAGGCTTCATTGACAGTGTCAAATCGATGTTGAAGTATAGCGACAATCTTAATTTGTTTTATTTTTAATAGCCGCCTGGAGGATATGAAAAGAGGCTCGTGCGTAATAACGTTACCTGCGAACTAGCCCGCTAGCCAAAGTTAGCGGACTGGGACTCTGCTAGGGTTAGAAAACTTTTTATATTGCAGTAAAAACCCAAAGAAACGTTATTCCTGTCAAATACGCCCGTGACTGCAGATATATCGTGAATACGAGAGAGAAAGATTAGATGACTGATGATAGTGGATTTTGGATTAGGCAGAAGATCATGTTTAGTAATTTGTTACAGTTGTAACTTAAGTTATATAAAAGTTGTTGCTTAAAGCTGTATTGTGTTCATTTACAGGCATGCAAACTACAGTAACATGTTGAGTTCTGTTTTATGCTTTTCTTTATTTTTATAATGAAGTGATGATTAGGTCAGAGACTGCCATGGGCGGACGCAAATGCTGGAAACCACAATCTAAACTTTGTTCTCATAAACACTCTTGGCTAATTTGCAAGTGATGCACGGACTCCAGTTCAGCTCTATCCGGCCATGGAAAAAAGAGAGGTATGGTGTCGTCGTTTCTGTACTTATAAATATGATACAAGTAGGAAAGGTTAGTAAATTGAAACCATGTAATATGCTTAAAGTGGCCATTGACAGTAGGACTGTATTTGGCAGGTATTCATCACACATACAATATCTCCTCGTGTACGTTTGCTTAAATTGTTGCAAAAAGTTGATTCCCTTAAACTATTATCATCAGATACCAATAATCTCAAGATATTTTGTGCATCATCACGTTTTCCTGATGCAATAAAAGTTCAGTGGTTCTTAACCTTTTTGTATTGATATGTCTGGTACTTCCACTGTAATGACAAAGCTGCTTGTTTTCAAAGTTTTTTTTATTCACAGAAATTACACAGTCGATCTAAAGTAATTATAAGGAAATTATATTTAATATTAAAATGATTAAATTCTGTAATTTCAGTAGATTCAAAGAACTGGGTTTTCTTCAGGTTCAATATTGAATTTAAATGACTATGATTGTGGGATAAAGTTTTTAAAATATATATATATTTTACTTTATGGCAATTTCTCTGCAAATCCTACATTATAACAATTTCAACATATTTCAGAGCTTAATATAAACATAGATGTTCATCATGGAAATTTCCATGGCTTCATGATATTAATAGTTTTCGTAACTTTTCCATGTTTAGAAATCTCACATTCAAAATGTCCTCATATATGCACCAAGGGTACCTTTAAAAAAAAAAGACAGTTTTTGAGAAATAAAATAAAAATATGATGTCAGTTGTCATCTTGATTTTTAGCTTATTTAAAAGCTTGCTTTGTCTTATTTTAAATAATTTTAAGCCATCTTGCATCCTCTTTCCGGCCCCCTGGGTGAGAATCCCTGATCTATACACAGATAAAAACATGAATTAAATTGAATTTATTTTGACGCATTTAAAAACATTTTGCAGCCCCTTTAGAAGTTTAGATGCCCCCCAGTGGGCCCTGGCCCCCCATTTAAAAACTGCTAATGAAACAGTTACAGTATAGAGAGATATTAGGCACCTCCTGAGACAGCCTTCACACCAAAATAATTAGACACACTCTTGACAGGGTGACAGAGTGTTTTAAGACGGTGTCGGGTAACCCAGGCCTCATTTACACTGTTCAATGAAAAAAAAAAAGAGGGCTCATTGTTTTGTTTCCTCAAAACAATGGGAAAGGAAAAGGAGCTGGACGAGATCAGCCTGCGCTTGCACAGGGACGGTGTGTCCCCTGAGGCTTCAACAGACGAGCGTGAGCGGCACCTGTGGCATTTGCTCCAGAGCAGTGAGGGCAGCCTGACTGCCGCCACTGAAGACCTGCAGAGTTTGCGCACACAGCAGGCCAGCGAGATGAGAGAGGTGAGCCAGCAGATGGCAGGCCGGGCCTCCACCCCAAAGAATAGCTAATCATGGTCTCCCTCATCAACATTGTAACATGACGACACTGTTTCCTGACCAAAACAAGCTCCTTCTGTAGCTAATGCCTTTGCTGTGTCGACTGGTTGTTTGATGGGTTTTTTTCAAGGTGGAAAATTACGTGGAGCATATTCGAAACATGCTGGAGGAGCGGGAGTCTCTTACAGCGGAGTACGAACGTGACAACGAACAGCTCCGTGCTGAACTTGCTCTAATGAAACACCAACAGGGTGAGGGTTTTATATTGATTAAATCATTTGATCATACTTAAGATTGTGTTCGTAGTAAACAATGTGCCTCGAAGTTTTGTCCATACTACCACTCATACTCATTTCTGCATTATACTTTACTGTATCCTTAGAATAGTTTTTTTGTAGTCTCTACATTTATCAAATGTGCAGTATATAATAGAGCATACTGTGTAGAATCCTGTATCCCAAAGTTATGCTACAAAGTGACATCGCCACCTACTGGCATAAAACAGCATTTTTAGTCGTTTTCGCGAATCCGTGTGAACAGGGATCTTTTGACAACGTTGTCGTCTTTACGCAAAAAACGTTTCCGTTTTTAGTATGTTGTTGTGTAAATGTACTCTTAGAATAATTTATATATTATTATAGTATTTATTAATATTTTGATAATGATACTATTTTATATTAATACACATTTTATCATTTTATTTTAATATTAGCTATTATATTATTATATTTTCATTTTAGTTTAGTCATTTTATGTGCTTTTGTCATTTTATTAGTATAATATTTCCATTTAGCTTTAATTTATTCTTATTTCAGAGTTAGTTTTAGTAATTTTAGCATTTTCAAGTTACACTTATTTTATTTATTTAAATGCCAGAGCAACATTTTTAATTTTCATTAAAGTTTAGAATTTTTTTAAAATCTAATATTTATAGTTTATTATATTTTATTTTAGTTACAAAAATGATTAAGTTTTAATTTTTAATAAACGGTAACAACACTTTTTCTCTTTTATTTACATAGAATTTGATTTCAAATGCAAAATAATGTGTTTCTTGCTATATTTAGTGCATATAGCACTATAGTATGCTAGTATTCCATTCGCAACATAGCTCTTGCGTTCTGCTCAGTGCTCAACTTGAAGCCACTTATAGTCCAGTCAGTGGTCCTTACGTACGTCGTGTTTGTCAGACTCCCAGTGTAAGGAGGTGGTGGAGATGCTGGAGCAGGAGGGTCTAGCGGACATCAGCCAGAGCAGTGCGAGTGAGCAAGTGGCCTATCTGCTGGTGGAGAGAGTCACTCTGCTGGAGAGACTAGAGGCTGCTGAAAGAAAGCTGGACACCCAGACCCTCACCGGCAACCTCAGAGAGGTGCATCTACAGGTACAATGAGAAATAAAGCCTAACTTCTGTAATAGTGTTCTTAAAAGTGTAGGTCAACAGGTAGAGCATTATGCAAAGGCTATATTTAATTGCATTTCATATTTAAATATTATTTAATTGTGTGTATTTAGGATACCGAAAAGACTTGAAGAGCACATATCAACATAAAATGTATAACTTGAATGAACTTTGGATGAAAGAATGCATAAAATGTAAATATTTATGCGGTAATAATGGCAATAAACTGTGTGTGTTAAAAAATGTGGAGTCTTCTCTTGATAGTAACACCTCATTTGTGGCTTATTAGTTTTATGGTCATTTTAATATCTCCTCTTTTATGGAAATCAGGAGGAGCTGGATCATATCCGTCACGCATTGGAAGAGGAACTTAGACAGCAAAAGGAAAATATGAATGAGGTGAGACGATCTCAGAGTGTCCCATAAGCAGGCAGCAATTTCATAAGCAGTGTGCTGAAGTCATGGACTCAAAGAATGTCCCATATCAACAGTGTCTCATTTATATTTAAGTGTTTCATTGTCCATCTCTCTGTATGTTGTGCATCATAATTTCTCCTGATTCTTTGTCCCTCCCTAAATGGACAGGAATCATCAGTTCAAAGTCCTTGGAGGAAGTTCTTTGGTGTGCGCAAGGCGACACTAAGAGCACAGAACCTTCCTGTACGTTCCCGTACCTTTCATAACTTGATTGGACTCATAAAAAAGGCATCACATGAAGGTTAAATCAGGAGAGGTGGAACCTTCCGTATTGTCCTTGAGAGGATGATCCACTTAAAGCAGATTAAGGCAGCTCCATGAAATAATGCATGCCTTGGTTGAACTCGAAGCAGAGAATAACAACATGCTGAGCCTAGCATGATAATATTAACACTTCTTATTTTCACTCTAGACCCTAACAGCACTATGGAGCGCTTTCTTTCAGGGTGGTTACTAACCGAAGGCTGTTTGTCCCAACGTTACTGTGGTCTCTGATGGTTATAAGGGAGAGAAGGCACATATTAAACTCTGTTCACACTGGAACATGATCCACATTGAGCTTCACCTGTGTTCTGTGGCTCATGCATGTTAAAAACGCATGGAGGCCGACATGCTTATTGCTTGTCCACCCAGTGCAGCCAGGTTTATGTTTATGAAGCTCTGTCCCCTGTAGGCCCACAGTGAAGAACTCGGCAAAGAACGCACAGAGCGGCAGAAGCTGGAGAGGGATCTGGAAGAGGCATCGAGTCGTCTTGCTATGGCACATGAAGAGATTCGCCACCTGACAGATGAACTAGATATCGCTCGTAAGGTCCAAAACTTGTCTGGTATGTGAATAACAATTCAGATTTGATATCAATAAGCTGATAATTATTTTCAAATTATGGTAATATTAAAATAAATGTACATGCATAAATGAAAAATAAAATCAATCATTTTTAATGCTACAAGTGAATTTAAGCAGGGTTGGACAGTAGGGTTGGACAGTAGGCAAAATGGAAATTATTTTGAGATTTTCTAAAGATTACATTTAATGGTGTTGTTAAATTTTCAGTGTTTTGAAAGACTGAGCATTAGATGCAGTGTTATTTTAGTATTAATTATATACTATTAATATAAAAACATTTTGAATTCAGTTTTATTTAAAAATTTTCAGTTTTTCTTTTTTAATTTTCTTTAATTAATTTTAGTAATTTTATTATAGCTAATATTTTTTTATTATTATTTAGATTTAATTTATATTCATTTCAGTTTTAGTAATTTTAGTGAGTTGCCTTTGGAAAATGCCTCATTTTCATTTAACTTTTAGTTTTTCTTCTAATTATTATATTTTAATTCAATTAACGGCACTAGTCAGATGATGGTAAATGTAATTTAAATGTAAAAAACCCCCAAGAAAAACAGAGGAATTGAGTACGGAAAATTAAATATCCAAACTGATTCTGATTGACTGATTAACTGATGATCACTTTAATATCAACTGATAATTTTTTGTGCATCCTTGCTTATTTGTTATATGCAACTAAACTGACTATTTTCCCCTGTCGAATGATAAAACAAACAAAATCACCCTGAACTACCTGGTAATGGTGGTGGTGACTTTTCCATGACCAAGCATCACTCATGTGGTCTTTAGAAAAAATATCTAGTTTTAGATAACTGTTTTGTCTTAATGCATAATGTAAACAAAATTTTCGTTTCAGTACCTGACCTGCAGAAAACTGGGGAAGAAGTGGAACTGTTAAAACAGGAAGTGGACAAGCTTAAACAGTGTGGTGAGATTTTGTCTGCAGCAACATTTCGCATCATAAACATTTGCTAGCTTAATTATAGTCACTTCAAAGAACTACGGCGTCGACCAAAGTACTGAAAAGTAAGATATAACAAATCATGGAAACATTACAAATGATGTCTTCTGGTTGTAAACTCTATGTTTGACAGATATGGTGGAGCTGCATAAGGCCAAGGAACGCAATGAACGACTGGATGGGGAGATTTGTGCGCTGAGGGATAGAGTTCGCTCATTGGACACAGAGAGGAGGACTCTTCTTAAACTGGCAAGAATAATTATTTTAAATTTTTTATCTTGGTGCCATGACATGTTAGATATTTGCAATATGCAAACACAGAAATGTTATATTTTGCTATGTCGGTTGTGCCACAGGTTGAACAATCAAAGCTGCACTCGGTTCAAGGGATCAGCGAGACATTAGAGCACAATAAAATATACTCTGCACAGGTAGATATACATTCTACTACAATCCTCTCTTGAAGGCGCTAGTTTGCATGTATTGCATGACACAAGTTATTTAATATTTGTAGTTTCCTCTCAGAGCTTACAGATGCTTTTTTGTCAGGGTGTTGGGAATAATGTTAATGCGGATTCATCGGTGGCTCCAGACGATGAGACACTCCACAAAAGGTGAAGCTTTGCCCTCCTTTATCTAACTTAAAGTTGTACATGTCATTGCTTCCACACTTTAAAGATGCTGATATGGCAGTTGTATTTTGGCAGGTGTCGGAGAGAGTCTGAAGATAAGGACAGCCGCCTGCGAGAGCTGGAGAGGAGGTTGCAGAAGCAGCAGCGGGAACACGAGGAGTTGGTGGAGCGGAACGAGGAGCTGGAGGCACTGTTGGGGGAAGCGCAGAACGCAGCGAAAGACGAGCGAGAGCATCATGAGTGTGAGATAGAGGGGTTACAGAGAAAGGTACGTTTTTAGTCGTGATGTTATGGGGCTGAATTTGATAAATAATCACCTGAATTTTGAGAATGACTCTGAGTTTGGTTCTAGATTAAAAGTATTGAGGAAGAACTGAGTAAGAGGGATATCAAGAAACTTGAGAAGAAAGATGAAGATCTGGTTCGAGGAACTGACTCTGAGGTAAAAGGTCGAAGGCCTGTTTACACCAAGGAGAATAGCAACCTCATAAAAATCACTTGCACCCTCTGATTCTGTGGTGGAATATCTTTCATCTTTTAATCCAAAGCTTAGTGAGAGCATTCAAGAAAGACTGAAGTTCCTCGAGGGTCGTCTTGCTGAAGAAAAAGGTTGGAGGAAGCAGTTGGAGGTGGATCTATCTGTAGCCAAGGCTGCGCTCAAAAAGGAGAAAGAGGTAATATCATTGTCACACATGACTCGTTATAAAATGCACAGTTTAGAGTCCTGAAAAGTCCATTTTTCATATTGCACTATGCATTTGTTTAGAATAATGATAATAATGTTATCTGAAACCATGAACTACACATAAATGCAACATGTGGACAGGTCATGCAAAAAGACCATGAGGAGCTGAAGAGATTACGTGTGGAGGTCCAGAGTCTAGAGGTAGAATGTCGACAAGGGAAGACACTCAACAAGAACCTCACGCAGATTAAAGGAGAAAAGGGAATTTTGGAAGAAAAGGTAATAAATTGAAGGTCATTCATACGTTTAAATCACAAAGAAAGCATTCCATTTATTGTTGGGATGCTGTGATGTTCTTCCTGTAGCTTGCAAATACTCACTGAGGCTATGTTTGTACTCTGCAGGTGGCCCAGTTGGAGCGTGCTCAGACGCGGCTCCAGGACAACCTGACACTTCAGACAGAGAACAGCCGGGCTGAAGAGGACCTGAGAGACAGCAGGGGACAGGTGGTAGAGCTTAAGTCCATGGTGGACAAACTGAGAACAGAACTGACTCGACTAGAGAAGGAGCACAACACTCTAAGGTAAGGCAGTCTGACACAGATACAACAGATCAACTCTGTATGACATTAAAAGGATAAATAATTAGCTCCTGGACTCAGTAGAAAGCATGTGGTAAGAGGCACTTTGCCTGTATAGGGATGAGCTGATGGAGAAGCGTGGGCAGGTGATGCAGCTACAGAGAGAGCTCAGCGAGAAAGCCCACGAGAGGCTTCAGACTGACGGGGAGAAAGAGAGACTCAGTCTGGAGGTCCTGCATGTGAGACAGCAGCTCCAGTATACCAGAGAGCAGACACCCAGAGCATCACAGGAGCAGATGGCCAACCACAAGCCTTCTGCACAGGATGAGGGGGTTTGTCAGGTAAGGCCTGTTTCACACTGGATGCGTAAGCAGCGCATATTTTTTTCAGGGCCCATATTAACAGATTAGAGCATTCGCACTGCACACCGAGGCGGTGCTGCAGTGCCGCGATTGTTTCGGCGCTGACATCATTCTAATATGATGATATATTGCAAAATAAATATTTTTATTCATTCTCAGTGTGGAAAACAGTTGTGCTGCTTAATATTTTTGTGGAAACCATGATAGATTTTTTCAGGATTTTTTAATGAATAGAAAGTTCAATAGAGTAGCATTTATTTGAAATAGAAGTGTTTTGAAACATTATAAGTGTAAATAAATTGTCACTTTCGATCAATTTAATGCATGAATCTCATTGAGAATGTCACTTTTAAACAATTTAATACATTCATCCTGAATAGAATCATGCAAACTAGAAGTATACCCCAAACTTTTGTATGGCAGTGTACATGGAGTTTTTGAACTCTTAGCTGAAGTTGTAATGTGTAAACTGCTTGGTTTTATGTGCTGCTTCTCTAGCTGGCCTGTGTGAAGTCAGAGATGAGTAAGCTACACTCCACCCTGGAGGAGGAGAGACAGCTGGCTGGCCAACACCAGCTGGCCCTGCAGGCCCAGATCAGTGAAGCTCAGGCCCGGGCTAAGGTCAGCCCTGCTCTCCAATCTTTACACACCCACACAAACATATTCACATTCATTTTTAATTTCATTTATGCACAAAAAATTTGTATAATCTGCTTAATTGTATTTTTTTAAATGTATATTTCCCTGTTTGCTATGTGGCCATTATGTGGTTGTGCACAGGCTCAGGACTCACTCCTAAAACAGAAGGGAGAGGAGAACAAACAGCTGAGACAGGACCTGCAGAGAACTCAGCATCTCTTCACCTCTGCTGAGCGAGAGCTACGCTATGAGAGAGAGAAAAATCTAGACCTTAAGAGACACAATGCACTCCTAGATCAGGAAAAGATCAAGGTAAAAAAAAAAAAAAAAAAGAAAAAAAAAAAGTCTCTTAAGTTACATTTGAAATGAATGTTATTGCATTAGAATAGATAACAACATATGAACCAAGTGACATTTGTTTTAAATAAATATAGTAGATGACATTTACTTTGATATTTATTTACATAATGCATAAAATGCATCAAGTGTGGCATAAGTGTACTTTTTGGGGGTCAGTAAATTAAAAAAAAAATGTTTTTGAAAGAAGTCTCTTACACCGTGTCCTAACTACTCTCGACGCACGATAAAAGGTATCTTTTCCATGTTAATCAGAGTTTTTGTCCTAACCAGCCGCAACGGCGACACGCAACGATTCTATTTTAGAAACGGTTTCTATCAGTCGCAGTCGCGACGCGTCACGTCTAGTGTGGACAGACAAATGATTTGTCGTGGAATCTTATCACATCGCGTCTTGTTAGGACACAGTGTTATGCTTAAAATAACTTTTAAATTGAATTTTAACTCCAGTCTTCCTCATTCTTATGCTGATTTGCTGCTCAAGAAACATTTCTTATTATCAATATTGAAAACAGTTGTGCTGCTTAATATTTTTGTGGAAACCATAATACATTTTTAAGCATTCTTTGAGGAATAGAAAGTTCAAAATAACAGCATTTATTTGAAATAGAAAATCTATATGTATTATTATAAACATCTTTACTGTCACTTTTGATCCATTTCCTCATACTTTAGAATGTTATTGAAATTTTTTTAGAAAGTAGGCATAATTTTTAGTTTTTAAATTATATTGAACATGGGCTATCCCTAGTTAGATTTACACAGGACTATTGTTAATGCTCAGAAACCTTATGTTTCTGCTCTGTTCTTTAGCTGTGTGCGGAGCTGAAGCAGGCCCAGGCCAAAGTAGCCCAGCAGGAGGGCAGCGCAGCAGGACAGGTGGCAGAGCTGGAGAGACTCCAGCAGAGAGCCAGAGATCTGGAGCTGGACATGGCCAGAAGCGCTCAGAACCGACAGACTAACAGAAGCTTGATGGAGGAGCTCAATTCAGAGAGGGCACGTGTGATTGCTGCTGACAAGAAGGTGTGTGTTCAGAGCAGGCTGAAATTCTCTTGTTCAGTAGTATAACAGTTATGAAGAATGTCTTCAACATCTCTGCAGGTCGTAGATCTGCAGCAGCAACTGAAGAACGCTCTGCACCAGATACGCCTGGAAGAGGCCAGAGCAGGAGAGACCAGCAAACTAGAAAGAGACACCAGAGACATGTCCGATAACCTGTCTGCTCTCAGAGCCCGACTGCAAGAGGATCAACTACAGAGGTCAGACGGGTCACTGCACCACAAGCCAATATTAGTGGTCGACCGATAAATATATCACTTTTATTTTTCAGATTGCAATGCCTGAGCGCAGATGCAGAAGAAAGTAAAAAAGCAAATATAATATATTGTATAATTATAAAGTATTATAGCGTTGGCCTTTCTAGTATTAGTAATAGAAATGCAAACGCTGTAACATTCTTTTATACCGTTGCCATTCAGAAATTATGCATCATTATCATTTAAACATGTTTTTGAATGTATAGAAAAAATGTAACTCCACGAACCTCGCAACCTTTGGCAAATCTTCTGAAGTGTGCATTCGTAGCCTGCTCAAACAGCAACATTAAACACTGACTGTAGTTGAAAAAGTGAAAAAGCGTAATAGAACCCCTTTAACCTGTTTAAAGCCAGATGAAACAGCACTGACAAACAGGAGAAACACTGTGTGCAACGATAGTCAGAAGGCAAATCCCCATCATTTACCATGGATTTACTGTAGTAACACTAACTGCACCATGGTATTGTGGCAGAAATGTGGGATATTTATATGGAATTTTACTATATTGTTAATGTAGACATGTATTAAAGGTATTAATGGAATATACTTACTGTATTTTTTGTGATTAAGCTATGGAATTTGCATTTGCTAAATGCTAAATGTATTTAGGTTACAGTTTTTAATACAAATACCATAGAAACAATTTTACCATGGTAGTGAGATGCTATATGTGTGGTTTTTACTATGGTTATCATGATCTAAATGTATTCTACTATGGAAGACCAATGGTTCATTTTAATAAAACTCAAACAGTCAAAATATTTTAATTTTAGCATATAAAAATAAGGGTGTTACAGTTTTTACAGATGCTACTATTTTTTCAAGCTACTGCCAAATGTTTGTCATGTTCTGACAATAAAGAGTAGCTTAAAACCACAATTAACGGTCTTAATGGTTTCTACAACTTTCACTTAGGAGCAAAAATCTGCCTTTAAACTAAAGAAATAAATATTTGACATTTATCATAATAATTATCAATATCGACTGATATGAAAAAAATGATCATGATAATTTTGTTTGCCCATATCGCCCAGCCCTAACAATAAGTATATTGTACCTAATAATTTTTTTTATGTAAGTGCATGGTAAGTCACTTAATATAAAGTGTGACCATTGCAGCAATTGTTGCATGTTACTTACTGTATAGTGGACTTTATAATGACTTTCTGTGTTTTCTGAAAGGAAATTACTTGAGCAGAAAGACGAGGAACTCCAGCAGCAGGTGCGCTCATTGCGGGCGAAGGAGGCGACTATGACACGCAACAACTTGGAGATGTCACACCGCACGCAGGAGCTGGAGACGCGGCTGCAAGTGCTGGAGAGCGAACTTAACACAGCTAGAGAAGAGGTTTGTGAGTTGAAACTATCACACTAATTGCTGAAATGATACACAAGTGGAGCTGCTGACCATGAAATACCAATGTGTCCTGCAGCAGAGAGGCGGTCAGAAGAGCTGCCACAGGCTGGAAGAACAGCTTCTGTCTTCCCAACATGAGTCTGAGAGACTGCAGGAGGAACTGAAGCTGGTTGTTCAGCAGCTTGACACTCACATTAGGTATCATTATTCACTGGGTAGACATTATACTCTTAAGGCTGGAATACAAGACTTTTGCTCAATTTTTGCCCTGGTTTGCAGTCTGGATGAGTCTATGCTAGTTGCCAAAAGATTTTAGGCAGTTGGAGTTCACAGAATTCATAGATATATCATTAACAAAGTTCAGGAGGAAGCACGTTCAGATAATTTACCCAATCAGCACGAGAGGAGGCCTATATAGCCAACTTACCTCTGTCCCATGACAGTTTTCCAGCATCCCTCCTCCATCCCAGCCAGGGATACGGGGGGAGTAATCTGTGTTCGGGCCAAATTCCGAGCTTGGAGCCCCCTTCTCGGACAGCACGCCAAATATGCATTATATCTGGTTATTATGTTAATGTAAACTTGTGAAAATCGTGTAGTGTAGGATGGACAGGTTTTCTTATGCTTCAGACTTTGATTCCATCCAGTCGGAGGATATCAAACAGGTTTGATATTTTGAGCCAATATTATAACATATATTACATGGAATGTGTTAATATGAAATCATGAAACTCGTGTCCTGCAGGAGACACAACGAGAAACAGTCTCAGCACAAAACCAAGTTGCGCAGAGCTAAACAGATCTTCATGAAGACAGTCGCCCAACATGAGCACAGGATCCAGCAGCTGGAAAATGATCTGGCTCTTGCGACAAGTCTCTCAGAGAAAGTGAGTGTTTTCAGACCCGACCTTCAACACTATATACTTAACATGTACTTCACCTTGAGTGTGTTCCACTATGAGCAGGAGAAGGACTGGATTAGGACTATGACAGAAGAAAACGACCAGCTCCTCCTGGAGAGACGAGAACTTCTGCAGCGAATAAGTGAAGCTGAGGAGATGGGAAACAATGGACTGAGAACTGCCACTACCATCCAGCAGAGGTAAACATCTCATTACCCTGTACATCTATGTCTCATTACCCTGTACATCTACATCTGACAGGAAAGCACAGAAACGTACTAACTGTCTCTTTGCCCTGTCTTCTCTTAGAGTTAAATTTCTGGAGATGGAGAATAAAGAGCTGCAAGAAAAAACTCTAACATTGGCCAATCAGATAGGAATTTTAGATCGTGCATTGAGAAACCTTCAGTCGATGTGTACAGTTGAGGTACACATTTATTTAGCAATTGTTCTTTTTATTATAAATTAAATAAGCATTTCAAATTTGGATTGCACTGATGCTTTTATTTTGTGTTTTTGTCTTAGGAGGTCAAGAAAATGTTTCCTTCTGGAGCTCATCATGATAGCCTGTTGCGGACATCAACGCCAAGGTATAATTCAGAACTTTTTTAGTCTTCCAACCTACTCAATATTTCTGTTCTCATATATAGTCAAATAAAAAAATACATGGGACACAAAATACGGTGTAATATAATCTATTTCAATACCTCTAAATCTATTTTTATCAATATTTTTCTGTAACTAATTTAAAGGTTAGTATCCAATATACACTTCCATTTTTATGTATGCGGTTAATTTCTTTTTTTAAAATAAATAAATAAATAAATAATTTTATTCCGGAGAGATGCATTAAATAGTCAGTAAAAAGTGTGACAGTAGACTTTTACATTGTTAAAATAAAATATTTTTCAAATAAATACTTTTAAAAAAAAAATATATATATCGTTTTTTGCACTTTATATTCATCAAAGAATCCTGATAAAAAATGTCATCACTGTTTCCACAGAAATATTAAGCAGCACAACTTTTTTTCAACATTAATAATAAGAAATGTTTCGACCAAATCAGCATATTAGAATGATTTCTGAAGGATCATGTGACAATAAAGACTAGAGTAATGATGCTGAAAATTCAGCTTTGCCATCACAGGAATAAATTACATTTTAAATATATTAACATAGAATTTTTTTTTAAATTGTTTAAATTGTAATACTATTTCACAATATTACTGTTTTACTGTATTTCTGATCAAATAAATGCAGCCTTGGTGAGCTTAAGAGACTTCTTTTATAAAAAAAACAATCTTATAAAGGTAGTATGTATCTTGTCTCATCTGCCATTTAGATTTATTTTTCCGCTGAGGCTGCAGATCAGTATGGGATTATTTTACTGTGTCAGTGACCAAATGGTGACGTCTTACATTGCAACATCTTGCTCTAGTCCACAGCCTGGGCTCTGTGACTCATGGGGAATATTGGATGCCATTCGCAAAGTCAAAGTGGGTGAGTCTGGAGTGAAGAGCCTAGAGATCTCCTCGTCTGTGCCCGTTTCACAGTCCACTGAGATAGGCTACCTGAACCTGACCTCACCTGTGGCTCCCAACAGCAGGTTAGAGCAGGAGGAGAGTCTCAGTGCCACAAGCGATGAGGCCTGAGGGAGTTACAAAGACTGTGAAATGCCATTACAGAGTTTGCCAATCTGAAAAGTCACTGGATCAGTCAAGGTTTAAAAATAAGCGACTGTAGAAGGGTAAAACGTTGTTTAGATGGGTAAAACATAGACAACTTGCTCAAGAAATAGTTTCTGTGGCACCATGACTGTGTCATGTTTAAAGATGTATTATTGCTCTGGCTCATTTCACCTGCGTTGAATTCAGTTGCATTGCCTTTGTGGCTCACATAGAGTCAGATTAGAATGCATGAGATTTTATATCATTCACAAACATGATACTTCATTGGATACTATTGTCAATAGCCTTGTCACATCTGTAAGGTGCCATATGTATTTTTTTATACATTTACCCTATAATGGTACAACTGTGGAAAAGCACTTAAAGCACTATTAACTATTATGTTACCATCTGCGGGTCTTTACAACTGAAATACACTATTGCCTTTGGATAAGCAGTAAGTATTTGAGATCAAGTTGAAATCAAGTGTTTGCATGTGTCAGCAGACCTTTTTTCATATTCTGTGCTGATTTTAGGTGAAAACCTGGTAAAATGTTACATTGAGCTGAGTACTACACTCCTTTATAGCTGAAAGCTTATACACTACCATTTTAAAGTGTTAGGGTCAGTAAGATCCTTTTTATCACTATTATTTGAAAGACATGGATACTTTTATTCAGCAAGGATGCATTACATTTATCAAAAAAGAAAGTAGACTTTTACATTGTTACAAAATATTTCCATTTCAAATAAATGGTTTCTATTAATCAAAGAACCCTGATGAAAACATGTCACGGTTTTCACATACAAAAAAATACAAAAAAAAACGTATTATCAGTGTTGAAAGTTGTGCTGCTTAATGTTTCCACCAAATCAGCATATTAGAATGATTTCTGAAGGATCATGTGACACTGAAGACTGGAGTAATGATGCTGAAAATTCAGCTTGCCATCGCAGGAATAAATTGCATTTAAAAATATATTTACAATAAAAAACAATTATTTTCTATACAGTAGTTCACCATATTACTGTTTTTAGATCAAATAAAAGCAGCCTTAGAGAGAGATAAAAGAGACTTTTTTTCAGAAACATAAAAAAAATCATACTTACCCCAATATTTTGAATGGTAGTGTATCTGTGTTCAGTTCATAGTGTAAAGACTTTATCTATATTGATAGTTGATCATCTATGTGTTGTTACTTTTACATGTCCACAATTTTTTTTTTCAGTTAGAGGGCAAAAACTACAGCCATGAAATGGCAAAATATTTATTTCGACCTTATGTGTAGAGTATATGCTTTAAGTACTAATATAAGCAGTGCGGTTGTGAGTTAACTTCTGCTGGTCTGCTGGTGTTATGTCCCTCTGACAAAAGGATTTGGCTACTGACAAGAAAACAGACCTGGTAGCATTAGGAACCTTACGGTATTGTTGTTTACTAATGGAATTGGAGTTTTTAAATATTCTTTTATTTTGCACTCCCTTTGTGTTTTGTATATAGTCCTCAGAGACTGAAATGACCTGTGATCTGGAAGCAAAATCATCTGACAGATGAGAAATTGTATCACTTTGAGCTGTGGCAAAAGGATCAAGATCCTGCAGTTGTGCCTGGACATTATGAGAGCATCACACATTGTGTCCTGCTGCTATATATTAGGATGCAACTTTCACAAAATATTCATATAGGGCTCCTGTCATTGAATTGCGAAAGACATCAGTGTACATGGTACACACTGACAAAGCATGTATTTTCTTAATAAACTTATTTTCATGATGCCCGTTCGATTGGTTATGTCAATCTGAGATAAAATTATTACTTCATACTCAGAAAACATTCAAAACTACTCTCAGCAAACAACAGTGTTTTACTGAACTTATTGTTCTCAAAGCAACACACCAATAGCTGTTGTTCATGAACAAATTATTGGCAACATGATCAGTGTTGGGGGGTAACACATTACAAGTGAATTTGCATTTCCTTCAGCCTGAGGCTTATTCATTTCACTTTCGCTGTGAAAAGGCCTTTACATTTGCCAAAAAGAGAACTTTTGTATTTTTGGGTTAGTTAGGCCCAGCCCAGGTGAGAAAAAGTAAAGTAGTAATGCAATTAGTTACTTTTTTGGGGATGAGCTCAGTATTGTAGTGCATTACTTTTAAAAGTAACTTTACCCAACACTGAGCGTGATAAATGTTTATGTAGGTATGTTATCACAAAATAGGTGTGTAATGACAGTAAATACAAACTGGTATACAAGTGTTGCCACATTTTCCAATTCTTTTATATTATATACTTTTACCTTTATATAACTTCATTAAATGAGTCATGCCATCCTTCAAAAGACAAAATCCAGAAATCCGTGTCATGGTGTTTTCTCTTTCTCTGTATTTTACACTCAAGAGTCCCTGAAAATCTTATGTTATTGCCATCAAAGTAAGGGCTTAGATCTAAAGACAAAAGGGAATCAAGGTTCAATCTAAAATCCTAAACAGGATCACAACTGATTTTTTGATTCCAATGTGTGTTTAAAAAAAATACAAAGGCTCAGGTGTAACAGTCTGAATTTAATAAACAAGATAGAGATACAAAGTGTTCTTGACATTGATATTTTCTTAATTCACCTATCAGTCATGTCGGTGCATATTAAACAAAATCATTATATGGAACCACAATGCAAGACAAAGGAAAACGTGAATTATTTCAGAACATGTGTAACAATGTCTTACATAATACATGTTAACAGTTAATTAATAACGATTACGGTGTTCCATGCGGAAAAAAGGCTTAAGAAAAAAACGGAAAAACATCGACATGGAGGAAGAAAGAGAAAGAAACCGGTCTTTCAACGATGATAAAATTAAGGCGTACATGTAAAAATGACAAGGATACCTATAAAAACAATGATCAGTACTTACAGAAAAACAAATATTAATAAGTTGAAATATACTAAACAGATACAAAAATGAACAAAGTACAGTATCTAAACCTTGCAATTTGCACTATTAATGAATAATACAGGGTATATTTTATAGTAAATGTACACGTCTTACTGATTTAAAGTGGATTTGAGGCTGAAAGAGCCAGGACTATACTGTAATGTAATAACCGATTCCTGGCAATGAGCTGAGGTTTTGTAGAAAGCACCAAGAAGTAGATCCTCATCAAGTTGCTGTTATCTAAAATGGCGGTATTGTTCACATTCCCAAATATTAAAGAACAAAAATCCGGTTTGACCCAGTAAGCCATTACTGTGTAATAAATCACACATACTGTATATATAAATCAATATTATATATATTTGGGGGAATTTAGAGCATTTGAGAGCAACAACTTGGTCCTTTGCAAACAGAAAAAAAACAAAAAACTAAACATACATGAATTGAACACAATAAGCTTAACAAATGACTGGTATGAATGACCACAAAAGTAAATGAATGTTGTAGAGCTGCAGTGTTGTGGCCTGTTGACATAGCATACATCACATACGGCAAGTATGATCACATATGATCAAATTTGGCTTGAATAATTCAATAGACCAAGTGTGCTTTAACCCAGTAAGTAACATTTTAGACTGCTGCCCACTCTGTTAAAAACGTGTTTTATCAGCTTGTTTGCTGATTTTGCTTGTCAAAGCAACAAACAAACAAAAAAAATAGATAAACATACCGGATTTACAGTTATTTCTTTTGGATGAACTTGTGTTCATTTCCACCAGTGCGTTTTTGTTACATGACTACATTCAAAATGAGATTTTTGACTTCTATATTTTCTTTAAACAGCATTACTGATGTTTTTGGTGTACAAACGTCCAATTTGACCAATAAAAACATTTCAAAATAGGTCACTGCAATTAGATTATATCATCTAAAAAAACGAATGAAAACTTTCAGCTATCCATCGGTGTAAGTTAACGTCTCAAGGTGCTTTTGTATCGCTTGTCTCGGGAAGAATAGAGGGAATGAACACTTAACGGAGTTTAGAGGTCACGTTACACCCTAAATGTGTAATTCAGTTAACACCACTGATCCCATGTGACACTTCTTCTGTTACATCACAAGAAAAACCCATTTAATGGACATTGTCATGATGCAATTATGCCATTTAATTCAAAAATGACAAAAAAAGGACACTTTTTCTTCAAAATACTGTGATTGGAAAGGATGGCATTTGCATTGCACACAAAAAAAGGCCTTGTCTGAAAAAGTGAAACTAGTAAAACATCTATGATGCAAACAACACAAGCCATTATTTTAGAGAGCGTCATATCTTATTGACCCTCTTTTATGTAAACGAATCGTCTGGGGGAATAGTTTTTTTTTTTTTTTACAATTCCTTATTTGGGTCTCTTTTGCCAGTGTAAAAATACTGGGGCAATAACCATGCTCATAAAATCCACAAAAAAATGGACCTCAACTCTGCCACCTCACGGCATACAGAACTCAAACATCACTTTTCATTTCTCAACCATGACCTAATACCCCTTATAAAAGGATAATACAAGCTTAAAGTGGAAGAAGTGTCACATCCACAGTAAAACAACACGATATCCTGTTAAAACAAACGATAAGGAGTAGAAGTGGAGACGGAAACCAACAAAATCCCTCCGACTTTCTAAAACTAAGCTTGAACTCTCATAGCTGCCCAAAGCGAGAAGCTGGTCCCATTCTAAAAAGATTCATTTTACTTTGAGCGAAACCACGAGGCTGAAAAAGTGCTTAAAGAGTATCTTTGGAAGTCTCCCTTACACACCTTTGAAACAAAATGTAAAAGTGATCACAACTGTGACATTCTGTTTTTGGAATAATCAATCAAATCCTTTTTGACTGGTGTCTGTAGTTGAATTGAACAATTCAATTCAGTTCAGACAGCATTTGTTGAGTCTGTGGCCTATAGGCTTAATATCACTAAGAGCTAAAAGGGGCAAAGACAATATCAGACTCAAATGTCCTCCGAGGTCTCTTATCACATTCTTCTTTTTTCTCAACGGAAGACCATCGCGGCGAACAAAATACCTTTTCATGGAAGAGAAACGTGAGGGGAGAAGCTCAAATTAGTGAAATGCGTATGGGGATGTTGGGAGATTCTGTTCTCTGTGGGGAATGGTGGCTGACGAGATGCTCCACCACGGTGTGTTTGGACATGTGCTTCATAAGGTAGGTTTCCTGAAAAACAGAAGATGGTTTTATAATATGACAAGAGCGATATTTTCCCATACGTTGAGGAGGATCGGTACTCACTGAGGTGTATGCGCGGCCACACATGCTGCAACAGTACGATTTAGCGTTCTTGATGGCATGTGCGGAGAGGTGGATCTGTAAGGAGGCGGAGTCTGTGTAGGCTCGGTAGCAGTTTGGACATTTGTATGGCTTGTCTTTGTTATGTTGTCTCTGGTGAGACTGAACAGGAAAAGAAATAAGGAAAAACATTTAACACGTATTAAGACGGTAATATAAAGTATCGACAATTACATATTATACGATTTTATTTTGATTTATTTGAGTTTGGTCAAAACAGCAATGTGAAATATTGTATGTATTAATTAATACAATATTGTATAAATATGTATTTATTAATAGTGCAATAATATAAATATTGATGAATTATTAATAAAAGCAGTCTTCAGAAATCATTCTAATGCTGATTTGCTGCTCAAGATACATTTCTTATTAACATCAATCTTGATAACCGTTGTACTGCTTAATATTTTTGTGGAAACTATGATACATTTTTGTTCAGTATTCTTTGATGAATGCAAATTTCAAAAGAACAGCATTTATTTGAAATATATATATATATAGTAATAAAAAAAAGTAATTCCTGTCACTTTTAAAAAAAATATATATATCCCTTTAAATCTCTAAATGGTATGGCACCACCCTATCTCTCAGATTTGTTGCAGATATATTCCCCATCAAGATCACTTAGGGTCTTCTGACCAGAAACTCTTAACTGTCCCAAGGTCTAGACGTAAATTTTGGGGTGATTGTTCTTTTTCGGTGTTGGCTCCGAAACTCTGGAATAGTCTGCCTTTGCATATTAGAACTGCCTCCAGTGGTCTCTTTTAAAAACTCATCTTTTTTCTCTGGCTTTTCTGTCTAACTCTAACTGCTGATATGTTAGTAGCTTGTTTGTTTTGTGAGAGTTGTTCGATATATGTATTACACTGTATAAATGTTCTGTACATTCGCGCTTTGCATGTTTCTACAAATTGTACAGGACATCGGTCAACTACCCGTTGTTTTTAATTGTGCTTAGTAAATAAATTACCTTACCTTTATAAAATTATTAAATATATTAAAAATATATTATTTTTAATATATTGAAGAAAAAAAAATATATATAACATTTTAATTATATATATATATATATATATATATATATATATAACATTTTAATTATATTAAAAATATATATTATTCTTTGTTTTTTATATATATATTAAAACATTATTTACTCTTTACATTTTCTACAATGTACTTTTAATCCAGCCCTTATCTTTAAGCTGTCCTCACCTGTAGGTTTGAGAGTTGTGTGAATGCCTTTTCGCATCCAGGTTGGGCACATTTATATGGTCTGTCACCAGTATGAATCCTTAAAAGCAAAGAGAGATATATTAACACTCTAAACTGTTTTTTTTTAATAGTTTTCAGTTGCACGTGCACTACAGGCTGTGAGTTTTGCGGACCTGGTGTGCTGTTGGAGGTGTGATAGCTGGCGGAAAGAGTTCTCACAATAGGAGCAGTGGTAGGGCTTAATGCCTAAGTGAATCCGTAAGTGCTGTGCTAGGTATGAGGCGTTGGCGAAGGACTTTGAACAGTGAGGGCACTTGTGAGGTTTGGCCTCCGTGTGGGACTTGGAATGAATCTGCATCTCTGACTTGTTGAAGAAAGTGAGTGGACACACTTTACACCTGTTTGAAATGCAAAAATGAAATAACTAATTACTGAAATGAAAGTTTATGCGTAATATGAGATGTGATACAGGTCGTAAATGGTATGATTTATTATTGACAGTGACCTGTATGTTTTTCCTTCTTTGGCGATGGTAACCGCCTGGTCAGGGCCTGAGGCCAGGAGCGGGTAGGGCAACACCAGCAAGGGGCCCGTGTTGTTCTCTGCTTTAATCTTCTTGCGGCCCCGTGGAGCTTTGGGCTGTGGTCCCAGCATCCCTATCAGACCTCCACTTTTCATGTGCTCCATGCCAGGACCGCTGGCCAGGCCGGAAATGGTGTTTAAGGAAGGTGCTCCGCCTAAACGGTTCTGACTGCTAGATGTCGGGGTGGTGGGAGTTATAGCCTCAGAGGTGTTGTGGCTTTCAATGCGCGAGGACAGCATGAGACCTGGTTTTGAAAATCAAAAAGAAGGTTAATAACTTGACTATGGCAAATGGAAACTTAATGACTTGTGTGTCTACCACCTGAGCGATGGTTTGCTCTGGAGGCTTGGTCCACTGCTTGTCGCATATGCCAGTCTTCCCATAATCCTTTTGCCTTCACCGCAGACTTGTCATCAATATTCAGCTCTGAAATTATGTAAGAAAATAGCACGGATGTCACTACAGGGTCAATGACATACAAGAGTGTCCATTGGCCAAATTCTTAGAAATGTACACTTTGTATTGATGGTGGTTTCACATGGTTTTGACAAGTTACATTTATTTGAAGTATAAATATATCATGTATAGAGTATAAAAATTATTGTGTGGTGTAACCATTTTTTTTATTTTTATTTTTTATTATTCATTCAAAAATGTCATTATGATTTTGGTGAGTTTCACTAAATGACTATGATGTTTTGTTCTGCATATTGGTTGGACCACATGACTTTATTAAATATTAATGAAATATTAGTGAAGCAGTTTAGTTAAATTATTATCCTTTAATAATAATAGTAGTAGTAATATATACTAATTATATATTATATATTTTTACATCACACAACTTAAGATTTTCTTTCTTTCTTTTTTTTTAAATACAAATAATTTTAATGAGGCCCTGATAAAAATAAAAATGTCTTTTAATTTAGAAACTAAAACATTCACATCATAGAAGAGGTGTAAAAAATAATGACATACAGTATGTGAATTGCATTTTGATGCATTTTTAAATTAATACATAGTAAAGCTGCACGATTCTGGATAAATTGATTCACAATCTTGTTTATAGAGATCACGATTCTCCCATGATTCTGAATAGACAACTAAACAAAAAACATGTCATTTACTAGAGGTTCCGACAAAATCTTAATTCCTGCAGTAGATTTAAAAATGCATCACATTGTTGAACCACATAAAAGATATCTACATCCACAATACTAAAATGTACAATACATAATGATGAAGTGTGAACGTGAACTTTGTCATGATAATGCACGGAAGGGCGATCGGTACCTGCAATGGTGCTTGATGCTGGGCGGGCGTGCAGGGCGATGTCAGGCTGAGAGGAATTGTGGGCCTGAAGACTCGCTACCTGCTGCAGCTTGGGGAGAGACATTAAATGTTGCCCAACATCTGTAGGTGGAGAGGCCACCAGCAGGGTCTGCTGAGAGGGAACAGTGGTGGGCGGCAAATGCGAAGGTCTAATCTTTTCTGCCATCAGTTGCTCTTTGATCTTGTCGATAAGAACCAGGTTATCCAGCTGTAAAAAGTCATCAGTTAAGTCTGACAGGGGACATCAAGTGACATGAGACACTAAACCATCCGAACAAAACATGGGGGGAAACTTTTATCTAGGTTTCGTTGCATGTTTTGGCAAACCACATTGAGTTGTACAGATTTGCAAAAATGCCTATTGTCATGTTTTCTTACATTCAAATGCCACAGTTTCGCTCTGTAATGAAAGGTACAGTATGACTAACAGTCCAAGTAACCACGCTGTACTAAAAAACACAATACTCACTTGGCCAGGCATAGATGGAGGTGGTGGCCAGAAATATGGATTATTGAATCGAGGCTCTGCCATCCTTCTAATAAAACAGAGTGAGGGTCAAATCACAGGTTAAAATCACACATCAGCCTAAAAGCTTTTAGAAACATATTCCTCAACTAAATCTCAGTGTTCGTAAGACAAATTGAGTCTAGTTAGGAATTAATTCTTACTAATGAGATGTAAATAAATCACGTTTATTTTAGTTTTGCTTTTTAGTCATTTAATTAAAAAACAATACATACCAGTGCAATATCTATAATATAAAGTTGTTGTTTTTTTACAAAAAATAAACCTAAAACCTCAGGTCTTTATTGTTTTCAGTCAGATGAATTATTGAATTTATTTCAACTGTATGTGATATGCTTGTTTCAGTTGTTCACAAATTGATGAAAATAACAATTCTGTCCTCATTGTCAGGTCATTCAAATCTTGCATGTCTTTCTTATTTTTAAATGTATTTCTCAACTAAATCTCAGTGTCCGTAAGACAAAATTGAGTCTAGTTAGGAATTAAGTCAATTTCTTACTAATGAGATGTAAATAAATCACGTTTATTTTAGTTTTGCTTTTTAGTAATTTAATTAAAAATAATACATACCAGTGCAATATCTATAATATAAAGTAATTTTTTTGTTTTTTAAATTAACCTAAAACCTCAGGTCTTTACTTAAGGTTTTTATTGTTTTCAGTCAGATGATTTATTGAATTTATTTCAACTGTATGTGATATGCTTGTTTTAGTTGTTCACAAATTGATGAAAATAACAATTCTGTCCTCATTGTCAGGTCATTCAAATCTGTATTTTGTAGTGTATTTTTTTCCTTATAATGAAAGTGAATGGTGACTGAGGCTGTCATTCTGCCTTTTGTGTTCCACAGAAGAAAGTCAGTCATAGTGGTTTGGAACGGAATGAGGGTGAGTAAATGATGACATAAGCTCTATTTTGGTGTTAACTCTTCCTTTAATGCTTTTCCAAAAAGTTTCCTGTACATAAATTCACACTGTAATTACTTGAGTTGTTACTACTGTAAAACCAAAATAAATTGATTTGGGATTTTCTAACGTGGGAAGCTTTCTTGTCATTAATCAGTTTTTTTTAAGGACTGTGGTGGATTAATAGCCAAGTAACAATAACTGTAGTAACAGATATTTTGTTAGAAACTATTGTTAATAGTACGGTAAATAAAAAAAATCTTAAAGGGCAATGTCAATAACCCTCAAGAATCGTAACTTAAATAAACACTCAATCTAAACAAGTATCTATAAAGTAAAACAAAACAACATTTGCTACACATTCGACAACTATTTAAAATATCAGTTATTTTTGACCCATTTCTGACCTTGATGGTTAACAGTGTTTTTATTTTTATTTGGTAACAAATGATTTGAGTCATCATCAGCTCAATAAGTGAAGTGTCAAGAATTGTAATTGCCATGTGACTCATAATCTGACTCGAGTTCAACACTTATGAGTAAACATCCTGGCAAACATCTGAATTTTAGATTTGAAATTAGGTTTGAAAGCATAATCAAAACTATTTAAACAAGTGACAGAATTCAACAGATCAGTATCTAAAGTAGAAAAAAAATCCTGACGCCTCTTAAGAGGAAAACAACCGTCACAAAACTTTTGTGATTTGATTCCCCATACAGCAGCACAACGTGGTTATCTCGGTATCTACGGATCACCAAGAGCCTCGGACTAATTCCTGCACAATTTCACCAAAAACATTTCAGACAAAAGAAAAAAAAGAAAAATGGCAGCCTGTTATATTTTCATAAGGACGCCATATTCTGCAGAGCCTAAAAATTCACACTCAAGTCGGTCAATTTTTTCAGGGAGGAACCGCTCGATCAACGAGATGTTTGTGGTTATAAGTGTGTGTGTGTGTGTGTGTTTGTTTACGAAGAATAGCACCTTTGAATTGCCCGGCCCCCTTGAAAAAAACTGACACTTCCGACAATCATACCGTGCAAAAAATGTCTTACAATTGGCGAAACGCTGCGCGCGGCTGTCATTTTTTACAACATCTGCCGTCCCGATCGCTTTATAACAGCGCTATAGCGAATGCACATTTAAAACACAAGTACATGCATGTACAATGCATTTAGATAATGCCATTTATAATGTTATATTCCGCTTTGTGCAACCTGTGGTAGATCAAAGGCGATAAATCGCTCCCGTCGAACACTTATCTCTCATACAATGCAGTAATGTGCACGATTGCTCAGTGTGGGCAAAAGGAAAAAGACGATATGAGTGCACAAACCTTTTATATCGATCGGTCAGAGTGTTTTTTTTCTCGCAGGAGAGGCTTTAATAAAGCAGTGAAGAGGCTGGATGTTCTCTATGCGCCTCCAGACAGCACAGCTTCCGGGTCAGTCTGTTCACTTCTGGGTGCTGTACACCAAAATCTCTCATTTTAGCTGGTAGCCTTCATCTGCTTCCTGCTGATCATTGCTTTTAGGCTAAAGCAGTTGGTCAGGCATCTTTATCTGTTTTAGCTCTGCGCAGCTGCTTCTATTTATGAAAGAAGGGAGGCATTTAAGACACAGAATTGAGACTTTCCCATGCAAAATTGACTATAGTAACCTGATTAACTATAGGCCTACTTAGGTCTATAGTTCCATATAAAGTAATATTTTTAACTTAAAGCATTTTAATAAGCAAGTTAACCCAGATTGGTTTTTATTTATGTTGTAGTAGCTAGTTTGGTAGTCTGGTTGTTTTGGTAAATTTAAAGGTGCAGTAAGTGTTTTCTGAGAACTGTTGGAATAGAGTGGTGCAGGTATGACATCACTTTTTTGGGGCCAAAATGCAGAAACGAGTTAGTATTTTAGCACTTTTGATTCCATCGTCCCAAAGTCAATGTTTTTTTTTTGTTTTTTTTTTGTTTGGCTTAAATGAAGTCTGTGTCGAAACAAGCTCAAGACACTTTCAAGTTTTATTCTATGACATAAAATACATCAGTATTATTACCCCACTCCACTTTTTTTGATTTGAAAAAGACAGTTACTGACAAGTGGCTAAATAGGACTACAGAGACTGTCTGGGACATTAAACGTCATCAGATCAGTCTGCTTTTACGGCCTCATTATGCTTATAATTGTGCTCTTATAAACTATTCTAACTCAAACTTTCTGGGAAAATGTTTTTAGATAAAAACTGAAAGAGTTGTCGGAAGCTTATGATGGTGACTTTGAAGTTGTGGGACCATGATGTAGTTCGTTTATAGCCTACCGTTAGCTTTTTACTTCTGGCGACTGCATTTAGGCTTAAAAATTCATAAAAGTTGTGTTCATCTGTGATAATTATCTTGATGGACAAAACGTGTAAGTATCATAAACTTTCGTTGATATAATAATAATAATAATTTTGCTTCGTGATTTTTCTCTGCGTGAGAAAATGTACGTGTGGCGTGAGAGCGTGTGAAAAGTGTCAATTGCGTGAGTCTCATGCTGAATGCGTGAGAGTTGGCAGCCCTATTTTATATAGCAACATGTTCATGTTAACTAATGCATTAACTAATGTTAACTAATTGTGCTGTTAATGTGAATTGATGCATTAGTATATGTGTGAGTTAACGTTAACAAATATTAACTAATGCTGAACAGAGATGTTGTTCATGGTTAGTTCATGTTAACTAATGCATTAACTAATGTTAACTAATGGAACCTTATTGTAAAGTGTTACCGGAGTATCTTGTATTGAATGCGAAAGCGAACGGGTAGCCCTGTTGATTACTTTTGTTATCTTTTTCTTTTTTTCTCGATAATAGGCTACCAAAGCCTTTGGAAAAATCCCATTGGGTTTTTGTCGAGGGAAGTGTGATGCTAACTGCTGATTAGCCTACAAAGTGATGTCATACCTGCACCACTCTATTTGAAATCAACCCCAACAAACACACCCCTCCCTTCATTGCTCCGCCCCCAAAATGCACGAGCATACAATGCTCGTACAATGCTTTGACCTTTTCTCTTTTGTAATGTCTCTCAGTCATCTCTCTTTCAATAGTCTTTCTTCAAATCTCCCCCTTGCTAACTCCCTCTCCTCCCCCATCAAGACACGCCCCCTATTGCTGATTGTCTACAAGTGTCTCAAAAATCACTTACTTACTTAATAATAATGTACTTTGTCTTTGGGTTTATCAGTCTTTGTTCACTCCATTAAATAATTAAGTATTACTACTTAGTATTATTACTTCCACTGTTCCACACTAACAACAATGTCACTACAATGTAAAGCACAAGAATAGAATATGAGGTAATAAATGTTGTAATAAAGGTAAAATTACCATTCAAACAAGTATACCAACTTTGATGTTGGGCTTCAAGCTTTAAGGCTGGCATGAAACGGAAGTTGTGATAAGTCTTTTCTTCCCTATTATGATGTATAGCCAAGTGAAACGGCTTCTCGAACAAGAAAAAATGTAGGGCACCACTTGATTTTGTCCATCAGGAATGGATTGGATCACTGGATGGTTGTTGTTTGCAAAAAAAAAAAAAAAGATGTGCACAGATAAATCATTCATAATAAATACTGCAATATTCAGTAAAATAGAAATGTCCATTTTGATTGCATGGTGACTTTAAAAGCTTGAAGTTTAAAGGTTTTACAAGCCCTACAAAAATACACAGATAGACCATCAAATGAAATGTATTCTAATTGACATTCAGTCATGCCTACAGGCTTGGTGTGTTGGTGGTTGTTCAGTACAGTAATAATTTGCACATCACAAGTTCAAACCCACAAGGGGTGATTCATAAACTTCAAAGTTATAGTATTCCCTTTTATCACACTGGTAATGTCACGATTACCAGTGAGAGTGCCCATCAATACCCATCCACCCCGGACTATTGTCATTCCTTAATGAAACTACATTTCCCATAACTCTCTACCTGGACTCATCATCCATGATTGCATCCACCTGTGTCTCATTACCTTGTTTAAATCACCCTATAAGAGCCTGGTTTTCACCTTCATTCCCTGCAAAGTCTTGTACGTGTAACACTGCATTTCTGAGCGTTTCCACTGCGGAGCTTGAGCAATTGGCGGAGCGTCATGCATGCATGCCGAGCCTGAGCGTCTTCACGAGCGTCTTCAAGAGTCTCGTCCCGTCCCGTCATGTCATGTCATGTCATGGCCGCCCTTCCAGAGTCTCGTCCCGTCATGGCCGACCTTCCAGAGTCTCGTCCCGTCATGGCCGACCTTCTAGAGTCTCGTCCCGTCATGGCCACCCTACCAGAGTCTCGTCCCGTGATGGCCGCCCTTCCAGAGTCTCATCCCGTCATGGCCACCCTTCCAGAGTCTCGTCCCGTCATGGCCGCCCTTCCAGAGTCTCATCCCGTCATGGCCTACATTTCCCTACATGAAACTACATTTCCCATAACTCTCTGCCTGGACTCATGATCCCTGATTGCATCCACCTGTGTCTCATTACCTTGTTTAACTCACCCTATAAGAGGCTGGTTTTCACATTCATTCCCTGCGAAGTCTTGTACGTGTAACACTGCATTTCTGAGCGTTTTCACTGTTTTCCATGTTCCTGGTTTTTGTTACCTGCCTGTGTCCTGGTTTCCCCGTTCCTGTCTCACCCTCTGGTTTTGTTTGTCATTGTTTGGACTAATTACCCTGTGCTTTTGACCATATTGCCTGTAATACGGTTTATGATCTTGGATTTTCCCATTTGAAAACTGTATTTGGATTCTCAATCTTCGTGTCTCGGAGCAGTTCGTGACCGCGGTAACCTGAAGTTGTTACCTTAAATAATTATTTCTACTTTAAATTTAGTTTTATTCGTGTAAATTAATGTATTAAGGTTGATTCAGTGATGCGAAATAATATTTAGACTTAGTAAAATCTCTTGCACAATTCACAACAGTTAGTTCCAGTTCTCGAATCTGATTGGCTGAGCGGCGTTCCCTTAGCACTCAGACTCTTCGCCGATTGTATCACTCTGCTTGTGGCGTTAGAGAGGTGGTGAGGTTTCTCTCTGCAAGTTTCTTCTCTCTTTACACCCAGTAGGTGGCAAAAAGTGAATTGTTTTTGTAGGTGAGTCATTGAATCATACATTCAGCATATTTGTGTCAAAACATTATATAAATGTATACATTTAAATGTTATTACATGAAGCAAATTTTAGGGCTAAAGCAGACACCAAGCTACAGCGAGCTAGACCAAGAAGCAATTAGCCCACAACATGTTTACATACAAGAGATACAAGAGAACCAATTTGTCTTCTTTGCTTAGCTACAGTAGGACATTTAACCCTATTGAGAGTATCACCTAGAAGTGAAAACACAGAACAAACTAGTTTTACTTTATCCAATCAAAATTCTATTCAAACTTGGGACCCCACCATTCAAACTATAAATAGTTACTAACTGAGGAAAAATTAAAATGATCCTCCACTGGATGTTATTGTTTCCAAATGTGTAATTTGGTAATTCATAATTTCATTCATTTTTATTATGTTATGGAATGTGATATAGCTTATGATCAAATTAATGAATGCATGGGATAAGTTTATTAACCAAACGATCTGATATTCAACCGTACCACGCTGAGGTTATTGGTCTGACGTGTTTTCCTGTTTCTCATCTGTCACACTCTCTTAGATCTTGTACATAAAGCTTTCTTGGTTGGTTACTCACTTTCCTGTCTGCACAGATACTCTGTCAGAGTGAGGCAGATGGTGGATGCCACACATGCTGACATGAAGCAGAGTTGGAATATTTCATGGTCTCATCAATTTGTAAGTCTATGAATTCAAATCATACTATTACTCGTCATTCATGACTCTTTAGCTGAAACTGAACATCTCAACATGACTGTGTCAACACTGTGTTTTGATTGGGTAAGTCCTTTTTATTTACCAGCATTCCTTAGAAATGTGCTATAATTGCTATCTTTCCTTATTGTAAATGTTTGTACCTCATGCTCTGTTATTTTTTCCATTTCTGATTACAGGTTGTTGAGAAATACCTTCAGTAACCACCATCCTGTTACAATAACCTTAGTCTTAGTCTTAATTTGGCCACATATTGTTGCGACTAATTTTGTTAACCTCAATGAAAATAACAGATATGTGTAATGCAGACTTATGTTAAATGATCATGGCTACGTAGCAAAATATATATTATAGTAATACATTTAATAAATAACATTTTTTTTTTTAAATTCATGAATCATATGTGGGTCTTTAAGCCTGAGGGTTTAAGACCTCAATGCAAAACATGGATTCAAAAGGATGGGGCATAAGAAACAATATATAAAAAAATGTATTAGATTGTTAGAATTAAGATTAAAAAAAAAAAAAAAGATTTTAAAGTCCACTTTTGGCTAACTTCGAAGGGATCTTTCTGTCTGTATTTATTTTTGTCCTCCCTTACTCACCCTCAAGTTGTTCCAAACCTGTATTTTCTTTCTTCTGTTGAACACAAAAGATGTTTTAAAGAACGTTGATAATGAAACAGTTGACGGCCATTGACTTCCATGGTAGGAAAGAAATTAAATGGAAGTCAATGGCTACCATCAACTGTCTGGTTACCAACATTCTTTAAAATATCTTTTGTGTTCAACAGAAGAAAGTAACTCATACAGGTTTGGAACAACCTGAGGGTGAACTAAGGATGTGTTTGTCAATAGATTGATTAATGTAATTACTGAAAAGGATGGCATTAATTACAAATAATCTGCTCAAACTGTTCTAAAATTTGCTAAAATACCGACGCAAGTCTGATATTACAGTATAAACTCAATTATTTCTCATCAAATTCTTCAAATAATATGAGCAATGCTACTCACATTTATTTGACAGCTCTGTCCTCTTAGTGTATATCAACAGTTGTCTTTTATTTCAGGAAAAAAACATGTTCATACTTCAATGTATATAGTGTTGTTTTTATCACACTATTTCTCACAAAGTATCTTTGTATGAAAATTTACAAATATTTGAAACCCCCTGATTAAATACATCTATTCAGATATATGATGTTGTCGGGTATATATGATATTCAGATGCTGGGTATTTAAATATGATGGTATTTCATATGTTCAGAAGACATTGACAGGTTGTTAAACCGCATGTTTTATTTATTTGATTGCAGTTAATTGTCTTTATTTCAGGTATTTATACTATTTATTGCCTCCCAATGCCAATGCCAAAGTACAAGAGCACCCATGGCAGATGGAAGTTGTTCAGCAGGTAAACGGATGTGCCTCGCACTGTTTAAAATACAAGTAATAGTAAAACCACAGTGAAACACGCATAAAAGATGGACCTCCACCTCTCTGCAATAAGTATTTTATCATATTTTGCAGGATTTTTCAAAAAAGAAAATTTCTGTGTAGAGTGTCAGGCCGATCATTTCTCGGACACTGTAAATCAATTGAGATCTTGCATGAAATGTTCCCATTGTGATAGTGGTGGTAAGTAAAATATTAGAATACACTATTTGTAATTTATGTAATTGTAGCAGGATGACCTTTAAATCTGGATATACTGTAAGACTCTGACAATCATGGTTTTACAGACAATGAAGTAGAGGTTACCACCTGCACATCAACACAAGACCGGGTCTGCGTTTGTCAACCTGGGTTTTACAAATCAGGTGCTTTTTGTAAACCCTGTAATTGCCAAGACTGCAGTCCCATAGAATGTAAGTACTACTAAAGGAAGTGTACAAACTTTTGACCAAGGGACACAGATGATGCTTTCTATTGTAATAAAAAAGATGCTGAACATCTTGTGGCCTGGAAACTATGACTGAATATTTTTTTTTTTTTCCTTTTATCTGTCACTCAGGTTTGAACTGTAAAGAGAAATGTAACCGACAAACGACTACTACAACCACAGCAGTAGCTTGTAAGAATGGCTATTTTCTGGATGGTGGACGATGCCAAAGCTGTGTAGAGTATGTGGCCGAATATTCACAATTTTCTGTGCTTTGAATCTTGATGTTTTTTTTGGTAAATTACTCTATTTATGGAGAACAAGGATTTTTGAAAGTTTCTGTTTGATTATTATTGCATGTAGGTTAATGGGTTGTGGTTTTCCTGTGCATATGGTTTAACATCAGCATCAGAATTTCCTGCTTTTGACTGTTTACTAAGGGTATGGAGTGGAGCGAGTATCTGTATTGGTAACTGTCTCAAAATGATTTGTATCTATATCTGTATTCGGATAAATCCGGAAGTGGGTTGGGCTTTAACCGGAAGTTCGTCAAATTACATGAGTAGGCCGTTTTAAATGAATCTAGATTTGCTATCGCAAGCTTTTTTTAAATTCATTCATATAGTAACTCATTCACTTACACACTAATTATTGCGCAGTGATTTTAGAGGTTTATGCAGCTATAATATCGTGCTATGCTATCCGTTTGCTAACCTGTTATTCGGCAAACACAAGGAGTAACTGTGTCTGCCGAATAATTCGGTAGAATTCGTTATTCGTTTTGAAGGCATTATAAGGTATTCGGCTTCGGGCACATTTCTATTGTTTACCCATGATATTAGCAATAAAACACTATTTCAGTTTCCACCTCACCAAAGAATAGAATAAATTGTTTTTATAAGCTTGTAAAAATGTTTGTGGTATATACGTTGGTAGTTATTTTATAGTTGAGCCTACAGTTTGGAGACATTTGTCATGAAAGTGATTTAAGGCACAGTAAATGTTAATTGTCCTATTGCTTAATGTAATTTGTTTCAGGTTTAGCTGCAAGAGCGAGTCGTGTAAATCTTTTTGTACCACAGTTGAAACACAAGGTATCACAACATCCTAACATCCTCTTAGAAATATTTATGCAAACCTTATAAGTAAGAAATACTAATGTTATTTTTTTTTGTGTTTAAATAAATTGTCCATTATCTTAGGATTTCCTAATCTGCTGTTGCTGGTGTCTCTCATCATTGTGGTCTTATTGGGTGGTCTTCTCTGTCTTCTACTCATCCGGTTCTGTAGATGGAAATGGCTTTGCTGCCCGTCCAAAACCTGGCATATTGGCAAACAGTCAAACATTCACATTCAACCAGGTTCATATACTGTCACATGTACTCAATTTGGATGGACGTTGGTTTTGTTTCTGTTCATTTTGTGATTTGAGACATATTTCTGTTTTAAAATAGGAAATGCACATTGATTTAGAAGATCTGTATGTTATATTCCAGATAATGTATGTAGTGACAAAGATTTTTTTGTTTTAGCAGATCAACCTAATGATGTAATAAACATTCCCATAGCAATGGTTTGTATTTTTTTTTTGTACATTTTTCCTATTATGCACAATGAAATTACAAGGTGGAAATGTTGATCTCTGACATGTTCAAGTGACAGTCATCACCTTGATAATCATTTGTTTGTCTTTAAAGGAAAGATATACCTCAGCCTGCAATGAAACCTCTATCAAAACTTTACCGGTGACCAGCTTCCCACACAGCGTCTTCAGTGGAGACTTACAGAGCATCATGGCACCCCTGATAGCAAATGGAAACCCAAAATGTAATTATATGAAAAATTTAGATATTGAAAATCTTAATAAAGTGTAGCCTAGGTGTACTCTGTTTTAAAACCGTTCGAATCTTGTGATTGCTTTTCTAATCATTTCGAGTCTTTCAGTCTTATCCCTTTGCGAATCGTGTAGGCGTATGAGAAATTGTATGCTAAGCCTGGAGTCTAGGTGATCACAATCAAAGTCAAAGAACTTCTGAGAACTGTCTAATCAGATAGTAACTTCTAATAACTCGCACACTTTTTAGTTGCTTCCTTGGCGGTGTGGTAGGAGCCTCACAACTTTATGTTGAAAGGGCATTAAAAATGGCTGATTAAATGCAGTAGATGATTTTCAGAGTAGATACGAATAAAAAAAGGAGGGATTTTTGTTTTAGTTCTCATTAAACAGCCTTAATATTTTTTTCTTTTATTTACTTAACAACTGCATGTTAAAAGTTGCACGGCTCTCTGGAATACTTAATTCTGATTGGAGTATTGCACTATTCAACGGTCTGATATTTGCTAAAACACTGTATATCAGTCCACTCATCCGGCGCTACTTTCATGTCTTTTGTATCACACTGCGGGCTCGCTCTTTTCATAAAAACGTAACTTGCTTTTCTATGGCTTATTTATTGTACATCGGTAGAAATCAGAGAAGGTGCTGGTCATTTTCTGTCTTGGGATTTTCTGTTAAGTTTACTTGCATTTCATTTAACCCAAAAACACTACACAATAAAATACATACGTTCTAACAGAAAAACTCTTAACGCGTTCCGGCCGCCCATCCGCACAAAACAGTGCCTGGTGTCTCGAGAATGCACTCCCTGAAAGAGGTTCCAAGGTGCAAACGATTATTCGTTATCTCTTCCTAAACTTGAAAAACGCAAACCCGGGAAAACGCAGACGGCGCGAACATGCGCATCACGTGTTCAGTCAATAGGTATGCGCGTTTGAATATATATGTGCGCAGGCGTGTAGTCCTTCACAAATCAACCCTCAACAAACTACTTGTCTGGTCTTAAAAATGCATAATACAGAATTTTTTGTTGCATTTGCGTAGCCACACGAACCGGAATTATCCCGACAACGTTTTATCTGTACAGAGGTAAAGGGAAGGGAGGGCTTCACAGGGGAGAGACTAGTTGACACTTCAGGACTGCGTTGTCGTCGTGTCCAGGCGCTGGTCCTTCTTCAGATCTGGATACGGCCTGGATCCGGCGGACTGCGGTAATCCTAGGGATAAACAGAGAGACTAATATTAGCGTAGATGCCATCCTTCATATGATGTACCAAGTACATCAGGATTAATGGGAAGTGTTCCCGGTTCCGGCTGATCTAAACTATGCAGCCTAACATTGAATTATAGAAGTCTATAATGTGTTATATGCTAGGTCAAAGAGATGTGTTTTTAGTCTAGATTTGAACTGTCAGACTGTGTCTGCTTCCCGGAAGATTGTTTTGGTGCTAAATAGGAAAAGGATCTACCGCCAGTTGTAGTGTTTGTCTTGTTGCTAGACCGATTGTTATCTTGTAATGGACTATTAATTTCAACAACATTTCAAATCTCCGAAAAGCCAAGCTTGATCGTGAATCCTCAATCATGTTGATTTTCGTTTTATAACGAGCTCTGCTTTCTCTTTTTGCCAGCAGACTTTCCTCTATTTTGCGTGGGGGTTTTTTAACGGGACTTTTAAATTGATGATGTTTTGACTCGTTATTTAAATTTAGTTAATTTTGAACGAAAAAAGTTACAGAGTGTACAATTAAGTATTTTCAACTCAAATATCAAAATCAATCAACAGGAGATTTTACCTGACAGCTCGGGGTTTCTTGACCTTTTACACTTAAAACCATTTTACTCTGTTTAATCCAACTCCTCTGTATCTAAAGGCCAGATCTATATATTTCCCCAGTGATGCAGGTGTTGCAGAAGGAGTCCTGGCCAGCACCAGTGCTCTACACCATCATAAGAGAGATTCCTGTGACACGCTGGAAGGAATTTCTGCGACTGCTTTCCGTGTCAGATGATCAGATGGATCGAATCGAACTGGAGGCAGGGCCATCCTATCTAGAAAAGCAGTACCTGATGCTGCGCCTGTGGAGTCAGAGCAGTGGAGCGAAGCTGGAGAATATCTACTCAACATTACACTACATGAACCTGTCTGGCTGTGCCCAGGAACTGCAAGAGAAGCTAGAGCAACTGCAGGCTAGCATGTAATCTGCCTCATCTTGACTCCATCTCCTCATGTGTGAGGGCTGCAGTTGAATTTCACAATCATTTACAGGGAACTCTGCAAGGCAGATGCTATGTCTTCTGTACTTTTAACAGGAAACGCTCAGTCATGGTTAAAAATATTCAGTTTCCTGAGTTGTTTTATTTAAGCATACTGTAAAATAAATACAAATTATAAAGTGCATCAGTGGCTTTGTAATAACGGATTATAATCCTTGTCCTTGGTCCCGTGAATCTGCCTTGTCACTATACCGTACAAATGTGAATATTTATAGAATAATTTACTGATTCTAAATTTGAATTAAAAAAATATTTATTGCCTGGTTTCACAGACAAGGCTTAAGCCTAGTCCCAAACTAAAATGCATGTTTGAGCTAATTTAACTGAAAGCAACTTGCACGGAAATATCTTAAAATGTGTCTTTGTTTTGTCTCAAGATGCACACCAGTAATGTTTTTTTTTAAGGCACTTTTATAAAACCTACTTAAATGTCTTAACTTAACTAACGCCTACTACTGGCTAAATTGAAGCCCTGTCTGTGAAACCAGGCCTTTATCATCCACTATCAATTTAAGGACGTACTGTACTGGTTTTCAGGATAAACGTAGGTGCTTACTGTATATGTTTCACGCTAAAGGTTATTATAAGCTCTCAGTCATATTACATGGGCTAGTATTACTTCATTCACATTGTCACACCAGTGTATTTTTTAACTTTTCTTAATAAAAACATAATTGATTGATGTGTGGAATATGTATAGTTCAGATCTTGACAGTTATTATAAAATAAAAAGTGTGACAGTGAAAGTGTCCTTGCTGTGCAGAAAGAGAAAAGTTCTGACATTAGGTTTAGTGAATGTCAGCAAACAGTTGCTGTGGCCTCTGAACAAGGAATTTCCCCTACAGTGGAGGTTCATCTGACTACTGTTTAAACCACATCAAAAGCATCTTTTTTATTTTGTTTTTCCAGGCTTGTATTACCACAACCTATTTGCTAGTTGTCAGTTCAAAGAAAGGTATGTTCTCTGAGAAATGTGAAATGTCATCCCTCAAACCCACTTTGGTGATTCCAAATGACATTATATTTATTAATTATTGTGATTATTAAATAAATGTGAGAATATTTAATTATATTTAGGCCTACTGGATGAATTGCCTTGTTAAATGTAATATTTTTTCCAAAAAGTAAACAGTAATACTTTTAACTAATAAAAAAACATTTTACATGGGAGTATTTTAATGTAAAATGTATTCTTACCATGTTAAAATTAAAAACAATTTATAGTGTTCAGAAGGTTCTGTCAAAGTTATGAGCAAACATTCTTGCAGTAACGTCATATAGTGAATGCAGTCAAACTGATTCAAACCGGTAAGTTACTCGTCTTTTTGAGCAATTCAGTAAAAAAAACAAAATTTTTGTTCGTGACAGACTACACTCGCGCTGCATGTTTGTTTTTCTATGCAGGCCGACATGAAAGCTTTATTGTAATACTTCTTATTTTCCATTATTTTGCGATACACAGCCCTGTTAGCCTTTTACATGAAAGTAATATTTCTACATGGTACTTTGAAGTACTTTGGATGTGTGTCATGATCTGCATACTGACATAACCAGACAGGTGCAGTAAGCGATTTCTGAGAAACGCTGTTAATATTTGAAATCATCAAAACAAACCCGCCCCTACCCAAAAAATCACACTCCAATCTCATGTGTGGACACGGCCCTTATTGCTGATTGGCTACACGTGTGAATTGGTGCTTGGTCAGATCCACTTTCAACAGCTTTTCTCAGAAATTGCTTACTGCACCTTTAACATGCCCTGTGCCGCCTACTATTTTGAGTATTGCATATATTACTATTAAATTAATATATTAAGTATTGCAGGTTCTACAATCAAGCATGTGTCCTTGATGGAGAAATCTGACATTTGACTGATTAAGAAAAATAAGGGGGGAAAAAACAGACATAGTAACATTTTGTTTGTGTTTTGGAGTTTTATTTTGTCCATAAGTATTATAAAGACATTTTTATAGATAATCAGGTCTCATTGATACTTAAGTCCAGTGTTACATGATTTTTCATCCTGTTTGTCTCTATTTCATCAGCACTTCTCTGCTCTCTCTGCAGCCTGAGGACCCATTCCCTGAATGACCTACCAAAGAGCATTATAGTATCGAGATATTATAGTTTTTATTAATATTTTGAATGTTTTTTATTTTTATGTTTTCATTTGATAGAGCACATTTTTAATTTAATTTAGAGTGTTCCATTATCTCTACTATTTTCATTATTTTATGTTCTGTTTTATAATTGTTACTTTTATCTAATCCTCTTTAAGTGTCGCAATTTCAGTCATATTCAAGTTTGTGTATTTTAAAAGTAAATTTAAAAAACACTTTTGTGGACAATTTTGGTGCAACAACATGAATTTAAGCAAAATACCAACAGGATGTTCATAATAAGAAGATATAATGTTTTAATAACGTTTTCTAGAACGTTTGTATAACCAGAACGTTTTCAAAACATTAAAAAAAAAGAAGTTTTAAACATTCCCTGGGTTTTGGGAAATAACGGTTCTATAACGTAATGGTTAGGAAATTTAAACTTTCTTAGAACACACATTGTTAGTTGATCGTTTCCATAGCAACTAGTGAACACATGCAGCGCGAAGCGGTCTTCTTTAACCAGCAGTCGCATCTTTTGACAGTTATTTTGAAGAAGAAGAAAAAAGTCTACGAAGATTCATATGTGGTCTATCTAAATAGTGTTTAATATGCGGTACATCTCAGAAAATAATGTTTAACTCGTTTAAGATAAGACAGGAGAAGCCGACCAAAAGTGCGTGGACTGTACCCTCTCGCTCAAACTCTCGCAGACACAGAAAGGTGAGTAAATCATCCGCTAATCTCGATATAGTGCCTGCTCTTTTCATAAAAATCTGTTTTTACTTTGGTGTCTGCTGGAAGCCATGTTAACATTTATTGCTTAGAACTGATAAGCCATTGATACGGACTAGTATCTGTAGTTTTGTAGTAACAACAATTCATTAGATAGCCTAGTGCTTATTCCTAATTTTTTTTAGTGAAGCAAGTACTTATGGGATATTTGTTCTTCATTTGCTGATAGTCACTATCCGAAATGGAACTAGTAACATTTTTAATAAGATTCCTACTTGAACTATAAAGTAGCCTGTAGCCATTATATCACAAGGAAACAACTTAAATGGGATGTTAAATGGGATAGATATAGTTACAAGCTACTACTATTTAATAAATAAACTTGTAACGCTGGAAAAGATAGTTGTCACTGGAATCCTAGTAACTAGGGAATAAGTACCTGGTACAATGGACTAATTTAATATAGCCTAGTAAATATTGGAATAAATAAATACTATTGCCTATGAACAGTTACTAGTACTACAGTTACTACTTTAAAAAATAAAGTAGTAACAAAAAAGATACTAGTTATATTTCAAAAGGAAGACATTTTAAAACAGCAATTTAGTGTCATTTATTTATCCAATTCATATTTATAGTAACTCATTCAATGCATGATATTAATAAGAGCAATAGAAAAATGCTTTTTAGTAATGTGCTTTCAAATTCTTTCAAAGATCTTTGAGGACCCTTGTGGAGGAAATGTCCAAATGTAAATAGCATTACAGTGAAGAGAGATGAATGGCATGCATAAAGGTGCAGCTGAACTGTGCAGAGAGGGGGACAAAATATTGCTCTCTGGGGACCCTGGCAGAGCTGCTGCTCTGTACACCCATGCTTTTGGAAATCATGCAGGATCCACCGTAGGACACATGCGTGGCCTTGACACAGGTTTCTTAGAGGAGGTGATCTCAACTCTGGAGGCCTGGCTTGATGGCGTCTCGCACAACTCAGTTGAGGGCCTGAGCAAAGGTCTTGTTGCTGTATTTCTGTCTACATTATGCCCCAATAATATTTCTGCTTCTCTTTATAAAATGGAGTCTGTCCTGCAGGGGACAGGTCATGCCTCGGACGAGATTTTCGCACGGTGTTCCGCTCTTCTAGGGGGAAAACAAATGCCCCAACCTGAAGGTCACACACGGTTAGTTCTGGAGTTAACTAGGGCTCTAGCCTGCTTGCTCTCAGACCCTCAAAACCCCAAAGGTCCTCAGCTTTATCTGCAGGCCTTTAATGGAAATAAATCAGAAACTATTAGACTTGTTAAAGAAAGGCAAACTAAACATGTGGAACTATTAATTAAAGCCTTTTACCAGCAAATGTATCTGAGATATTCCATACTTCATGCTAAGGGGCAGATAGAGCAAGCATCGAGTCCTACACAAGCAAGTGACGACATGGATCCCACCAAAACGGTTGAATTTTTACTTGCCATTTCTCCTAATGACATCCAGGTGAGAGAACTTCAAGCTGCAGTCTTGTTTTCATCAGGAAAGTTCACAGAAAGTGCAGAAGCTTTGTCGCTGGCCCTTAAACTAGATGAATCACAGACTGAACATGTAATGGCACCAGAGAAAAGAGCTTGTTTACTGGTGGGCAGAGCAGCTGCTCATTTTTCAGTAGGAGGACGAGCAAGAGAAGTCTGCAAAGACCTGGGTGACGGCTTTGCACTTCATCCGGCGACAGCAAGACAGCAATTCCAGAGCCTTTTCTCGGACAATGGCATAGGGTTGACTGCTCGCATCCAGCTGCGCCAACAGGCCGAGAAGGGCGTTTTGGAGTTCAGGGAGGCAGTTCTTATAAGGCCTGACCTCCGGTCTTCAAAAGGAGTGGAGTTGTTGGATCCCGTTATTGCTCAGCTGCGAGCTCTCTGCCACTTGGAGTCAGACGGAGGAGGTAGGGAACTGCGGGTGCGTCTAGCAGACTGCCTCCTCTTGCGTGGGGAACATAAAGAAGCCCTTTCCATAAGTAGCCAGCTAGCCGCTGCAGCTCCAGCCCAGCAGAGCTACCAGAACACCGTGCAAGTGCTCAGAGGGTTTTCACGACTCTTCACCGAGGACCATAAAGGTGCTCTGGAAGATTTCCAAGCAGTTATTAATCATAATACTCCTCACCCACCCAGCTGTGTCCGTGCACTCTGTGGCAGGGGTGTCCTGCGTATGATGGGGGGCTCACACTACCTTACTGCTCTAGATTACGTTACGGCGAGCCGATTACAGCTGCAGGACACCGCTGTAACTGTTCGGTGCCTGGTGCCATGGAACTACCGTGGGTTGCTGTGCACTGTGTTGCTGGAACAGGGAAGGGTTATGCTTGAGGGGACCGAAGAACAAAAAGCTGACTCAAATCCTACAGCAAAACAAGAGCACGAGGAAGGTCACACCAACAACAAACAGAGGTACATTTGCATTTTTCAGATTCTGAATGAAACTTAATTGTCTTGCAAAATCTCTCCTTTTGTCTTAAAGTGAATATCCACTTTGTGAATTGTAATATTGTCATGCCCACATACACTTTGTAGCATTTAAAATTATTTTAGTTTTTGCTGTTGAATTTTTAATGTGTTTAGACAAAATAGTATAGAATCAGCCATTACATGAAAATAATTATTGGCTTATCGGTGTCGATAAGCACTCCTGGAGGGCCACCTGTCTTTAGAGTTTATCTCCAACCTAACTTAGAAGTTTATAGTTGCTGTGTCTCATTTCGAAGGCTGCACCCTCCAGAGGTCACATTTACCGCGGTTGCATAGATTATGGAGGCTGACTCATTCCAGAAAAGTAACCATTAGATTCCGAGGTAATTAGTAAATTACAGTAATTTATGTCTCACAAGCAATAACAATCAATTTTAGAATGGTTACTTTTCTGAAATGAGACAGCCTTGGTGACGTATGTTTCCGACAAATGCAACCTCCCTAGGGTGCAGTCTACGAAATGAGACACAGCAAAAGATCCTGAATACCTAGATTAGCTGGTTCAGGTGTGTTTAATTTGTGTTGTAGCTGTGTTCACGTCACGCCATGTCATAATTACTGTAAATAAAGCTGTGTATGCTTTCAAATTCGCTCTTGCGTTACTTTGATGTCGTACACCGATCGGACACACTTTAAATCTGCAGTGGTTAGGTGGTACAGCACAGCCATGTGGTACAAGTCATTGCTCCCAGAAAATCATGAGTTTACACATTTTAATTTCAAGTTATACAAGCACGTGAAGGCTTTTTACCGTTCAGAATCGTTACGGTAATTACGACATGGCCTGAACGCACCTCAAGACCTTGGCCCTCCCGAAGCAGGATTGGACACCACTGTCATATTCATTTTCCTGTGCTTCCTTCAGGTCTTCCGTTGGAGTGCACGCTCTTGCTCTTCTACTAATGGAGTTACAGCCCGGTGCCGATGGACCCCAGATTCTCACAGCAGATGCTCTGTACCAGTTGGGTCGTGTTGAGGAGGCTTACCGTCTTCTTCTCAACATTGAGCACACAGCCCCACGTCCACCGATTCTCGCACGTCTTGCAACTCTGCAGCTGCATCGAGGTTTCCTCTATGATGCCTATCAGGTGCCAGATAATATTCCTTAGTTTTATCACATTTAAATGATTCAATATTTCTATGATAATAGTTTTTTCATTTTCTGCTTCATATCAAGTAATATCTCTGGTGTCTTACAGCTACTGAAAAAGCTGATTAATTCAGGAGACACAAGCTGCCTACGTCCCCTTCTCTCTGTAGCATCTTTACAAGACCGAGCACTTCTAGAAAAACATTGTCACACCGCTTCCCAACGTATACTGTGTGGCCAACAAGCGGAAAGTGCAATAAGGGAAGCTGTGGCCTATTTGTCCATTGCCATTATGGCTTCAGGTAATGAGGACATGTTAAATTCAGACACATGCAGTAATATATTAATTTACATTACAAAATATATATGGTTATTAGGGTCAAATGTAGAGGAAAATGTGCAAATGCAAACAGGAATTTACTCCATTGATTGTATCTGATTGACGCAGTTTCTACAAAAAAAAAAAAAAAGTTTCCTCTCCAGCTCTGCAATTTTCTTTTACTTTCTTCTGTAATTGATTTCCATTATATGATCTTGGTCTTTATGTTTCATGTAACTCTCATAATCACTTACAGCAATTATATTGTAAATAAAGAGATAAAGGTAACTTAATTTTCTTAACTGTGTTAACCGATTATTCTTTAGGTGGTGGCGCAATAGATTCCCTGCTGGAGAGAGCAAAATGTTATGCTCTATTGGGCCAATGGAAGACGGCTATCTTTGACTTCACTGCGATCCTTAAAGAGCACCCAGACCATGTGCAGGCTTTGTGTGGAAGAGGATTCACTTATCTTATGCTGAACCAGCAGAAGGTGTGGTACCAGAAAACAAAGACCTCCATCTATAGAAACCAAAAAGTGTTTTTAAAGATGGGTTCATGATTCAGTAACATATTACAATAAGGTTAACGCATAGTTTTATGCAATAAAATGCAAAAATCTTGGTTAATGTTAACTTCTACATCACTAATGCAGACATTTTAATTTATATTTATACATATTACATTATTTATATAAAAAATAACGAAAATGCTGTAAACTGTAATGCATTATTTAATTTATATGTCAAGTTGAACTTAATTGTAAAGTGTTACCAATATTTCAAGATCAGTGGCTGAAATAACAGACGCTTAAAGTAATATTTCCTACATGCTTGTAAACTGACACTATTAACATCAATAATTCACCAGGAATGCACACTAGACATACTAGTTGCCCTTCAGTGTGGTGCTGAGGAGGTCACTCAGAGCATGCTGTCACTTAAAGAAAAAGCAAAGAGACTGGTCAGTGAATGGTTGGGTCAGTACTGTCGCAGCAGCCTGTCAGAGACTCTGTTGGCTAACCCTGTACCCTGCCGGGAGGAGCACCTTCGAGAGGCCTTTTTGATTGGTGGAGCACTAATGAACACTGACTGCAGGGAACCCAGGTGGCACCTCCTGTACATAGATACACTATTTGCCAAAGGTAAGGGAGCAGTATATAGCATAAAAGAGTCAAGTATGTGGGCCAGTTGGTTGTTTATTCCACATCAAATGTGTTAGACACATTAAAAATGTATACATTATGTCTATGTAAAATGTGTTTTAAAAGTTGGCGTTTGAAACGATGTTTGTAAAGGGGAGGTGAATGCTGCAGGAGCGCATCTGAAGCAGGTGTTTGGTCAAGAGCCTCGAGATGTCGCAGCTAAGGCCAGGTGGGGTGTCGTGAAGGCCTGGCAGCAGAACTACAAAGTGGCAACCAACTATTTGAGTGTGGTGGCTGAGAAAGATCCAGCAACTCTAGACTTTCTAATCAGTCTCATGCAGTCAGCTCAAAGAAAACGCTTGGCACAGGTAATCACTAGTCATGTGTGTTTGTGTGTGTACCTGGTTTTTCCTACGTTATGTGGAATAAATGTCCTCACAAGGATAGTAATACCAGTAAATTTGACCTTATGGGGACATTTGTTTTGGTCCCTATGAGGAAAACAGCTTATAAATCATACTAAATTAAGTGTTTTGAAAATTAAAAAATGCAGAAAGTTTTCTGTGATGGGTAGGTTTAGCATAGTGTAGTGTATTGTAGTTTGTACTTTGTGTGTGTGTGTCAATGGGAAACCATGGGAACTTATATGAACACAGGAAACAGAACTAAAACACATGCAAATCCCACCCAAAACGGGCACAGATACAGATAACCCATTACAGTTAAATTGCACATAAATTACACATTTTATCCATTTTATTATTCTATTTTCTCTTCTGTATTGATGACTTTACTTAACTCTACAGTGTCTCATACAATGATTCTGTGCTTCCAGGCAGCATCCCAGCAGGCCGGCATTGTGTCTGAAAGTGGCCAGTGGGAGCACGCTTTAGCCCTCCTCACGCTAGCAGTGCGAGCGGTCAGTGAGTTGAAGCTTCAGTACCTCAGGCAGCGTGCAGCCTGCCTGGCCCACCTGGGTCTCCACGACAGGGCTGTGTCTGATTTAAATAAGGTCATTCAGGGCCACAATGCAGATGGGAGTGAGGAGCCAAAGGTTTGGGCAGAGGACCTTTGCCGCCGAGGCCGTAGTCTGCTATTGTGTTCCCATGAAGAGTCTGGCTTACAGGACATTTCTCAAGCCCTGGATCTGCATGAGGGACAGGCACTGCTGTGTGTGGAGGCTGGTCTGGGAACACAACGCCTTGCTGAAAAGTTCCTGCGCTTTGCCCTGCAGAACTATGGAGAGCAGAAACTTGACAAAGCTTGGCTTCTGACAGAGACCGGGCTTAAAGTGGACAGTGGCCATGTAGAACTGCGCAGACTGAGGGCTAGAATAAAACGAGAAGTCTCTGGTCCATGTACTGTCCACTAGAGATGAAACATGCTCAAGATGTTTATTTATGAACTGATGGTGAGAATGACTTTAGCAGAATGTCTCATGTCTTTATATTGATTTGTTTAATCAGGCAAACGTTATGGCAAGAATTTTTATAGGGTTTTTGTGTTGGAATTTTTATTATTTAAGTTTTGTCAAAATTTCACATTTGGTGTAGTCTTGTCAGACGTGTATATTACTTTTTGTTTGGGGCAGTATGATTTTTATTAAATGAATTAATTTATTTAGCAGGGAGTGACAGTAAATACATCTACAAGACATTTACAATGTTCCAACACAAATAACATTCAAAATAAAAAATAAAAAATTTATTTTGAACACTTTCTATTCATCAAAAAATCCAGATTTTTGTTGGTCTTCGTTTGTTGGATTTGCTGCAAAGACAAAGTCCACTCAAGTTGAGTCATTATCCCTTTCTTTCTTGTCTTTCTTGAAAGAGATTCCACTACTCTGTACACCACAACTGTCTCTCCCCTCTTTACGCTCTTCCAAATGATGAGTCCCACCACCACTGTCTCAGCAAATTTTAGAAATTGGCTGCTAGGTGTCTAGTGACACACTTGTGGGTGAGTTGTGAACAGTTAAGAGCTAAAAGTAATCCAGTATATGGCATAGACAGAGAGTACAAAAAATGTGCAGTTTTTGTTAAATTATTGCACCTTTTGAGTGTGAATGGGTTTTGTTAAAAACTAAATTAAAAGTCATTAAACATCACAGATCCAATTAGGAGAGCTGTGTGTATCACTACGTCCACAAGAGGGAGTACTACCTCAGGTGATCTTGATGCTAAACCCTACATCTCTTACATAAAACCGACACATTCATCAAATGAACAAAGTGAAAAAAGTAGAAAAAACTCTAGTATCAGATATACATTTCCTGAAAAACAGTTACAATAATATTTTAAAGAATATTGTAAGAATAAGAACCTATAAACCCAGATACATTTCGAGGGAGAAAAGAAGAGATGCGAAATGAAATAAGAAAAAATAACTAGGACAGAAAAACCAATGAGGTTTAATAAATCAATGCAAACAACAACAACAAAAAACTTAAGTGCAAACGTAATTTAAAATACCCGACTCAAAAAATCCGTTTATTCGTTAATTTAGCATTACTATATGAACATCAATATTTTTCTCAATGTTTCAGTATATCGGGCTGTCCCATAGACTGTAAAAAAATAGGTCTGTCCCTAACACAATTGGATTGTTACAATGACTGGCTCACAATATAGGCCACGAACCGTGTACCGAAAGTGCTTTTATGGTGTTTTTGTTGTAATTTTAGGCCAGGATGTTCTTAAAATTGTATGTGTTCCGTGGAAAAAAATTTACTTGGTACATGGCATGTTCTTTCGAGCGTTGCTCTTGCGTCATTAGAACGTCATCGCTCAAACGTAAACAAGGAAGTAACAAATCCATTGTGAATGAGCCGAGACCTCTAGTCCAAGTCTTCAGAAAAAGACGCTGTCAGACTGTCTGTGTTTTGTTTTACATATATTCATATATGTAACCACAGGAGAAGTTTGTATTCATACACGTAATCAAGCACATATATGATCGTAATCCTATTCAGGACCAAGAAGTCCGATGTGAGGCGCTGAGAGCTCGGTGTAAGGTAACGCATGAAAACACGACGCCCGTCCCTTATTTCTTCTGATAATATCACAAAGCGTTTGATCTGTTTACAAAAGACAAGTTCACTTTAATTTCTCTGCCATTCAGATTCACAGTCTATTGTTTGTCTCTGCAAAGATTTGATTTATCAATACCATGCTAAAATGCCTCTTTGGACTTAATAATTTACTCCAATTTGGTAACCAGTATCTTTCAGACTGACCTTTATAACCCTGTTAAGTTAAAGGAAGACAAACCTATAAAGCAAAGTCCCAACCACAGATCTTCAGTCTTAGGAATTTTGCATGGTAAGATATCAAATGCTATGTAATATAGGCAGATCAAATTATGTACTACATATTTGGTTGTAGGAAGAATGAAACTATAAAACTTAAAAAAATCTATATGTTGTTAAATCTGCAGGAATCTGCTATAATGCCATCGCCTGTGGATGTTATCGTGGTTGGAGCTGGTAACAGAGGAGAAAATTATTCAGACTATGCTGTGATTTATCCTGACCGCATGCGGGTATTATTTGTGTTTTAATCTCATATCGACAGTCAGCAACTCTGTTATTTCATCACAACCAGAAAAAATAAATAACCATGACTATAACTGTTTCCTCATAGGTAGTAGGAATTGCTGACCCCAGAGATTTTGCTCGAAAGAAGCTTCAGGCACATCACAAAGTAGCTGATCTCAACACTTTTAATGGTACGTCCAGCTTTGTTTCCCAGCTTTATGTTACAATAAAAGTGTTGGATGTGTTTTTTTTTTGGAAGTACATTTGTTTGCTTTTTACATAGATTGGCGTTCTATAGTAGAGAGAGAGAAATTTGCAGATGCTGTATTGATCTGCACTCCCGATCGTCTTCACAAGGTTTGTTTGGTCAATGTTCACATGATAGAGTTTATTTAGATCAGCATGGCATGCTTAGCTATTTTTTACTTGTTAATGAATGACATAACTTGCACTTCAAGTTGTCTGCTTTAAATGGGTTCAGTCAGTGTCCAATCATTGTTTTGTTCTTCAGGACCCTGCTGTGGCTTTAGCTAAGAAAGGCTACCATGTATTGCTGGAGAAACCAATGGCTGTAAGTGTCTTTTTGCCAAAAGGCTCCATGACTGATTAGTTCAAAACGGCTTATTCATTCAGGAACGAAGCAAGTGACTGACTTTATGAATGGGTCATTGAATCATTCACTCAACCGATTCTTTCCAAACGCCAATTCATTCACGAACGAAATACCACTGTGTGTTGCTCGGAGATGCACAACGGTTCTGCTGTGGCTTTGTTTAGAACTATTTTCATTGGTGAGATAGAGCAAAAAAAGGCAATATTGTATCTAAAATGTAAGAAATTTAATATTATCTTCTTGTTTATTGAACTGTTGTATAAAGTCAATATCACATTTGCAATTGTGCTGATATTTGGGAAAACAGCATTCTTGCTCGTGTAAACTATTAATAAAAAAAATAAAAATAAAACTCAGTAAGGGGCATTATCTTGAATTTTGGTGGCGATTTTGCCCAAAGCCATCCATTAATTTCTACCCTGCATACCGTTAACGCAAGGATGGAAATGATCCACAACCATGGGTCTATATAAAGGCAATAGTAGGCATTTTTGAGGAATGTATGGGTGTGCATGCAGCCTGGGGCCCCGGGTAGTTAAATGCCCAGGGCCTCTGATTGGGTTAATGGGGCCCTGTCCATGACGACATTATGATTTTTTTAATTTTTTTTATGGGATCTGTTGATTGATTTAAAAATTAAAATGCATTTCATACACTACATACATTATTTGAATATACCTCTTCTAGTAATTTCTGAATTAAATTAAAAATCATTTTGATATTTTTGGGGGGTATAAAGTAGAAAAATGGTACAACTGTCCTGCTATCATCATTAGGAAAAAAACTATTATCATAGTTTATAATATTATATTATACTATATTATTATTAGTTTTGTCATAAACTTTTATTTATTTTTTGTTCCCCCTCCCCTTTTTAAAATAAATAATTCACAATATTTGCAAAAAAAAGTACTATGTGAAATATTTGTTATATATAAAATATTTATTATACATCATATATATTAATAAGTTGGAAAATGTGCGGTTTTATTTATTGATGTTACACCACATGACATTTTTTAGAATCGCTAAATTTAAACTTCTCGAAAATAGTATATTAGGTTTTCAATAGCATATTAAACAACCATTAATAAAAAGAGTGCATAAACAAGATTTTTCGCTCTTTTACTATATTTCATTGACACACAAACCTCTGTGGTATTGTTCGTAATTTGTGTATCATTTTATTTTGTTATTAAATGAAAAAATATGAATATTTGTATGAATATTTGATTATTTATATTATATTGATGTCTAAGGTTACAGAGGAGGACTGCACAGAGATTGTAGAGACTTGCATTCAGAGTGGTGTCATGCTCACTGTGTGCCATGTTCTCCGATACGACCCTGTGATCCACAAAATAAAAGTAGTTACACTTTCCTATAAATCCTAATAAACAATCATATTAGCTCTCAGGCACAAGAAAACATACTTTTTTTCTTTCATTCAGCTGCTGATTGACAGCGGAGTGATTGGAGATGTCATCCACATTCAACATTTTGAACCGGTAGGTTGTGTTTAAATAAACTTGCAGTGTGTGTGTGCTGCGTGCAGCTGTGTTGTGTCAGCCCTGTCTTCTCTGATAGGTGGGGTTCTATCATTTTGCTCACTCCTTTGTCAGAGGGAACTGGAGAAACGAGGCAGAAAGCTCTTTTGCTCTGTTAGCCAAATCCTGTCATGATTTGGATCTGATTCATCATTGGGCTGGCGGACGAAGGTACACTTAATCTAACATGACTTGCTGCACGTGCACTGCTGAGCTGAAGACAAAGTAATAGTGAATTGATAGAAAGAATGAATGGAATGTCTTATCTTCGTTTATCAGTGTTTCTCTATATGTTCAAACTGATAGCATGGGATGGGTCTTTTTAACCTCATGTTAGTGGGTCACTAATATAGAAAAGGCTCTCAAGTCTTAGCTCTGTATTTTTGCTTCTGCTTTTTTTACACTTCTTTCCGCAAAACATAATTTTTCCAGCTTCTTTGTGTATCAATATTCATGATGTTTTAAGGTAGATCTTAAGGTTTAGATGGTTTTGAAATAATAGTTTTGGGGATTTTATTTTACAGGTGTTTAAAAGTTTCATCATTTGGGTCGCTTAGCCACTTCACAAAAGAGAATAAGGTTGGACTTGGACAATTATGTGTTGTTATTTTTTTTTTAACTATTAAATTAAAAACATTGCCATTGTGAGATTTTTTAAAAAAAAATCAAATTATTTCTCAATTTTTCTAGCCAGCAAAGGCTGCAAATCGCTGTTTAGACTGTCCTGTAGAGGGGGATTGTGCGTACTCTGCTAAGAAAATCTACCTGGATCGAGTGAAAAGAGTAATGTACACTATGTTTATGTACACTACCCTTCCAAAGTTTGGGGTCAGTAAGATTTTTTAAAGAAATGAGTCCTTTGATTCAGAATGGACACATTAAATTTCTCAAAAGTGATAGTAAGGACTTTTATAATGTTACAAATGATTTATTTTTCAAATAAATGTTGTTCTTTTAAACTATCCATTTATCAAAGACTCCTGAAAAACTTGCATTACAGTTTTTACAAAGTATGAACCGTTTTCAACTGTGATAATAATAATAAATGTTTCTTGAGTAGCAAACCAGCATATTAGAATGATTTCTGAAGGATTGTGTGACTGAAGACTGGAGTAATGATGCTGAAAATTCAGCTTTGCCATCACAGGAATAAATGACATTTTAAATTGGAATAATATTTCACAATATTACTATTTTAACTGTATTTCTGAACAAATAAATGCAGATAATACTTCCTTTAAAAACATTAAAATATCTTACCAACTCCAAAACTTTATTTACTATGCTTTTTGAAGCTTATAATCATATGATGCAAATAACACAAAAAGAACATTTACTTTATTTATTTATTTTATTCATAAATCAGGGGAATGATGGCTGGCCGGTTTCAGTAATTTGTCGCAACTCGGTTCCTGATATTGAATCTGTGACTGAAGCCCTCAGAACAGGACCTTATGGACGCTGTGTCTACGATTGTGACAATGATGTGTGCTCAAACCAGGTTGGTGAATCTCATACAGTTTATATATGCTTGTAATGATGTTTCCTGTCATTAACAAAGAATATTGTTTTATTATTAATTATCATTTATTGCAGGTAGTGACCATGGAGTTTGAAGGAGGCTTGACTGCCGCATTCACCATGGTAGCATTTACAGAGGAAATATGTAAACGCAGAACATCTATCCATGGTAGTAAGGTGGGACGTCCTGCTCATTTGTGTCAATATTCCAACACTTTGAAGACTGTAAGGGGGTTTAACACCTATTTGTTTATTCTCTCACAAGGGGGAACTGTCCTATGATGGACATGAGATCAAAGTGTTCGACTTCCTCACTAACAGAAGCACAAAGCACACCGCAGACACGAGAGTTCCAGGTAACTTTGGTAAAGGAGGTCACGGCTCTGCGGATTATCACCTGATTGAGTCCTTCATTGCAGCTGTGATGGTAAGACGATAGATCTGTAAGATCATTTTCTCTGTATTTGTTGTAGAATCTGAGTGATTTGATCACTCCCAATGTTTCCCTCTTTCTCAATATAGAATAAGGACCCAACTCTGATTAGGTCAGGTCCTAAGGAGACATTAGCAAGTCATAAACTTGTGTTTGCGGCTGAACGTGCCCGTTTGGAAAACAGAGTTATGATTTGCGGGAACCCATGTGATGGCGAGAGCTCATAAAAATGTATATGAGAGAACCAAATCTGCACATTGACGACTTCTTTTATATGTGTTCACATTTTCTTTGTTGTTAGACGTAACTTACATTCTTTTGTGATTTATTCAGTGATTTTAGAAATAGACAAAAATTTGCTTTTTTTTAATGTAATCAAGTCTGTTTTAATTAGAAGATTTATAAAACAGTACATGTTGAATAACATTTCTTCCATTTTATGTACCTTAAAGATACTCGTATTTTTTAATGTAAAACCTGATGTTTCATATTAAAGTTGATCTAGATCAAGTTATGTGACCATGTATTCAAACTAATCATGTGGAATTATGAATTACCTAAATAAAAATAATCATATTTTGTTCAGTTTGCAAGGAATTTTTATTTTATTTGATTGTTTTAACAGCCATCCAAAACTTGAGATAACAAAATATGGATTTTACAGAATCAATGGCAATTAAAGTGAAAATCTTCATATTCTGTTTTATCTTTCAGTGGTTTCCTCCAATAATGGTCTTCTGTGTTTGTACAAGAACAAAAGATGCATAGTCATTTTTGGTCATTCAGTGGACTATATAAATGGCTCACTGTCAATTTAAGTGGCTTGTCTGCCTATGCTTTGAATTTATATAAATGTAAAAGAGAAATCTGTATTTTTGATTAAATGAAAAGGGAATATTTCTTAATTCAACACATTTAGCACCATATTTTAAACCAATGACAAACAATCATTGAAATACATGGAAATGTAAACACTGGTGGTGTGATAGTGAAATTGTCTATAGTTATATAACAAACAGCCATTTTTTGACATTAGTCACTGTATGTAAATGGAGTTTCAGACTGAGGAGAGGTGGAGTGTCACAGTGAGTTGTAGGGTGTCATAATCTTGCAGTCTGTCCACACAGTTCCCAACCTTGTTAGTTTGGTGACTTTCTGGGCAGGTTATCTTACTTGGAACAGATTACATACCACCTTTAAAAATGCTCTGTAAATAGGTACATTGTGACTGATTTACAAAACATTTTGTTTTCTTACAAAAATCGTGGCTTTAAATATGGGCCTTGAAACACTTTGTTAATCATACACTACATTCAGCAATGATGCAATAGTGACCTAAAATGTAACTTTAATGTTTAGAAACCATTTATATTTCAAATATACGGTTCTTTTGAACTTTCTATTCATTGAAGAATCCTGAAATAAACAAAAAATGGCATGGTTTCATCTCTCTCTCTCTCTCTTTCTCTCTCTCTCTCTCTCACACACACACACACGCACGCACACACACGCACGCACACACACACACACACACACACACACACACACACACACACACAAAAGTTTAAGCAGCACAACTGTTTTTAAAATTTATTATAATAAATGTTTCCCGAGCAGGATTTCTGAAGGATCACGTGACACTGAAGACTGAAAATTCAGCTTTGCCATTACAGGAATAAATTGCATAAAAAATTTTTTTTATAATATTTAATAATATTACTGTTTTACTGCATTTTTTATGAATGCAGCCATGGTGAACATAAGTAACAGGAAAAAAATCGTACCGACCCCACTTCTTTTGAATGGTACTGTGTGTGTAAAACCATTCTTATGTAAATAGTTGATGTCAATTCAATGGATGTACGAATGATTTACACAGAATACACGGTTGAGGCATATCTGATGTCCATATGGTAGAGCGAAACTTTTATTATATCTCTTTCCTAAGCTTTGTGGTTAAGGCCCACTGTTGAAGTCATTATTGAATTCTCTTGTATATGAATCTAAGTGCATTTTGATATCTCTGCCCTAACTGACTCACAAAATGTCAAATAAATACTCTCTCCTTGCCACAATGTCTAAAATACAGGATATGCCACATTGCGTCACTGCTCAGTGGCCACTTTTCAACAAGCATAGTTTCGTTATGACTGTGAGGGAGGGTGAACACTGGTTGTGTAATGAATCGGATGACGACTAGCTCCCACCTCTAACATGAGCATTGCACAGATGGATTTGATTATTTAGCCAACAGAAAATGTTCTTTTTGCTATGACATCTGATCAGTGAGGCCAAAGCAAATGATTTCCACTCGAAACCAGAATGCATCATCATGAGCTCAGCTTTGAGAACCTTGTGACTCATAAAATACAGCTGTTGACTCAGACAAAAGCAGGCTTTTTATCCTTTGGAAGCACAATCGCATTCTTACTGAGCTGTGTGATATGCTTAGCTAGTTATCAAGGTTTAGTGATGTCACTAGGACGTGTCGAGGTGCATAACTTATTGTACATTCAAAGTTGCACACCTATTTTTTCATCTGGATTATGTTGATTTATGGTTTCTATCGAGTACAAAGGTCATTCAAAACTATACTTTGTTGTGTATAAAATCTATTTTTAAACTGAAAATTGCTTGCTCAATAATCCTCAAATGGCTCTTATCATGTTTTCTGTCATAACAGAGTTGAAACAGCAAATTATCCATCCAGAAGTATTGTTTTTCTTGTGGTCAGTTCGTGGAAGCAGTGTGTGTTTTCTGAATAATTGGTTAGTGGGAGTTAAAAGGTTTAGTATGGCAAACTATAAGCCACAGAAAACCCAAGTAAAAAAAAAAAAAACTCCGTACGTGCACATGGCCTAAATCTGTGAGTGGCATCCTCCTGAAGTCTCTGAATGACACTCAGAATCCATTCTTTTGATGTATGTAGGTCACGCTGATGGAATCAGGAAAAAGCCATGTCAGGAACTAATGTTACTGTTCAACATGACTCTGATATGGTGAGTCACAGGATGTAGCTTGAGAGGTGAGTGTTGGCTGAAAAAGGCAGCAGCAGATTCCAAAACAAGTTCCTGGCTGGGACCTCAGAGGAAATCTGTAGGACTGCACAGACAGACCGCTTCCGTATTTACAACCGGATACTCCTTTCCACACATGACTAGTCAATGCCTCTCACTTTTTTAATCTCCTCTGGCCTTCAGAAAGGATAAAGCCATAAACGCTAGACGGTTTTGTCGTTAAGATTTTTAGAAACTTTTTTTTTTTATGTCTCATGCTCACCAAGGCTGCGTCTATTTAATCAAAAATACAGTAAAAACATTTATATTGTTTAATATTATTACATTTAAAAGAGCTGTTTTCTAATTTAATATATTTTAAAGTGTATTCCTGTGATGGCAAAGCTGAATTTTCAGCATCGTTACTCCAGTCTTCAGTGATCCTTCAGAAATCATTCTAATATGCTGAAGAAACATTTCTTATTAATATGTTGAAAACAGTTAAACTGTTTAACATTTGAGCAAACTAATAGATGTTTTCAAGATTCTTTGATGAATAGAAAGTTCAAAAGAACAGCAATTATTTTAAATAGAAATCTTGGTCAAACGTTAGTGTCTCAGTATTAACTAACTATTAATTACAACTTTTGCCTCAATAAACTCCAAATTACTGCTTATTAATAGTTAGTAATGTAGTTGTTTAGGTATTGGGTAGGATTAAGGGATGTAGAATATGGGCATGCAGAATCAGGCATTAAGATGGGCTTTACAAGTTCTAATAAACAGCTAAAATCCTAGCAGTATCTGTAAGGATTGCTCAGAGTCGGTAAGATCCATTTGCAGCTTTTATTTGATTTAAGCAGACAATAGTAGAAGGGCTAGGCAAAGAGTACTCAGATACACAGGCGTAGAAGTCCAGGCCAGGCTGAGATTCGTCAGAACACGGTAAACAGTCCAGGGTCGAGGGAGCCAGAGAGTAATCGAAAGCCAGGAAACAGTCCAAGGTCAAGGTAGCCAGAGAATGATCGTAGATATCAGCAAACTGTCCGTGATCTAAACCAGTAAGAGAAAACACGTGGGTAATCGCTCAGTAAGAAAGCCAGGGCTAAACAATACTTCGCACTGAATGAGGGTTGTGAGCTGGTTATATACACGAGCAAATGGGATACAGGTGTGAGAGCAATCAGTGGTGAACAGGTGTGTGTGTGTTTAGTCCAGATGGGGTGCATGATGGGAAATGTAGTTGTTAATACTCAGGAGACGGCTCCCAACATGGGTGTGAAGGAGGGGATGCAGGAAACTCCTGCGTTACAGTATCCCAGATAGCATACATATCCGGGCCTCATCTGGCCAACTATGGCACATATGGCTCAGTTCTGACAGCGGCAAAGGTCACATGGGCCGTATCTGGCCCACACACGTCAAGCCGGTTTTAGTATGAGTTGTGGCTTGCTGTGTGTGGCCCAGATGTGTCCCATGTGAACTAACTGAGCCATATGTGCCATAGTTGAATATGTATATGTATGGTTTTGTAAGCCACACTTAGGTTGAGTCATCGCTGTCATTCTATGCGGTCGTGGGCCACAAGAATGTGGGAGATGTGGGCCACAACTGGGCCAGATGTCATTTGCTATCTGGGATGCATGCTAATAAGCAACAGTTAATAGTGAGAATTGGACTCTGAACTTAAGTGTTGCCAAAATCTTTTATACCATGTTTTACCACTTTTGTCTTTACTGCCACTTGATCACTTTCATGCATCCTTGCTGAATATTATTAATTTCCTTTAAAAGTTAATAATTAAAATAAACACAAACGGTATGTTTCTTATTATTTCTCCCTTTTTAATATCATATAGAACTGAGTTGTTGCCCCACATGCACTGGTCGTCCGGGTGACAATATATCAGGTCATTTGAATGTTTTCTGTGGTATTTTTTATTTTATGTGCACATTTTTAAAGTGCTGACCTGGTGATACTCTGGTAAATATAAACGTCCTTAAAAGCACAACATTAATCTCAATGTTTTACACTATAAAACGAATGCTTTTTAGCAGTCAAAACACAAGCCCCAAGTAACCAAATTCCCTATAAATGATCCAAGGAAGTTTGTTCTCTCTTCTTATTCCTCTAGATCTGCCTCTTTTGTATTCCTCTCTGAGTTTGAGTCTCTGGAGCTCAGCCTAAAGACAAAAGGCACTTTTCGAGGAGATTAATGTGCTGGTCTTTTCTTCACAATGCACTGCGGAAACCTCCCCTCTGGGTGAGCAAACCTCATGGCCCCTCTGTTGCCTAGAACCATGGGTAATTGAGTGACCCGTCCTTCTATTGCCGTATCCCAGGCAAACAGCAGTAATTACCTCTTTCTTTTCTACGATCATGCCTAAATGTCCTTACATAGTTTCTGTTACCATGAAATCATTTGTTTTTTGTCCTCAAATCATTTGCTACTTCCTAGCACACTTATTCAATTAAATGACTCCCTTTGTCTCAGTTCCCTTAGCATCCTGGGAAAGTGTGCGTGACTTGAGAATGGATGCCCTTGTATTCCTGTGACTGGAGTTCAGTGTTTGTGTGTGTGTGTTTGTCCCAGACTCCTCTTGAGAGTGGCTGTTGTGATTTTTCTAAGCTAAAGTACTTTAATGAAAGGGGCAATAGATAAGCATTTTCCCTCATGTTTTTGTTATCTATAATACAACCACTTTTTTTGTATGAGCAGCTGCTTTGGTATAAAAATACACATCTATACTTCCGTTTGCTCTTTGGTCCTGCTTGTGGTTGATAGTGCCGCACTTACTGTCGCCGCAGCTGCTCTCGCTGCTCTCGCTGCTCTCGCTGCTCAAGGTCACATTCAAGTGATTCAGAGGAAACTGATCCTCCTCGCAAGTAAACCTGTTCATTCATTGAAGAAACTTCTGAGTAGATTTAAACTTCATTTTCATTAAATATTAGTCTAACAATATCTTTTCATGTGTTTCACGTTTTTTGTCAGTCGTTGAAGTTTTGTGTGGTTTGCACATGGCAGCCTGACACATCCCAACAACCTTTGTTCAATACACAGAACATGATGAAATGCAAATATTTCCAAATCAACCTTTTGGACTATTTAAATGTCCAACTTTGGTACCATTTGTCTTACAACATTTCCTAAAAGTGGGGCTGTTTTGTTCATGCATGAAATGAGTAATACTTTTACAGCATTGATCCTGGTTAATTTGATACGGGGGTTTTAACGTTTCAAGTTATTTTAAAAGAAAATGAATTAACAATCAACTGTATGTGTATAAATAATAATATACATATATTTATGTTATTTATGTATTACTATGTGCAAAAGTTTGGGTTTTGTAAAGTCTCTTATGCTCACCAAGGTACAATCAGTAATATTGTTTACAATTTACGAATTTAAAATAACAGTTTTCTTTTTATATTTGAAAATGTAATTTATTCCAATGATGACAAAGCTGAATTTTCAGCATCATTACTCCAGTCTTCAGTCACATGATCTTGAGGAAATCATTCTGATATGCTGATTTGCTGCTCAAGCAACATTTCTGATTATTATCAATGTTGAAAACAGTTGTGCTGCTTAATATTTTTGAGGAAACCGTGATGCAATTTTTCAGGATTCTTCAATGAATAGAAAGTTAAAAATAAATCTTTTAAAAAATCTTTTGTGACGTTGTAAATGTCTTTACTGTCACTTTTGATAAATGTATAATGCATCCTTGCTGATTAAAATGATTAATTTCTTTAAAAAAAAATGTATTTCAAACATTTGAACAGTTGCGTATAACACAATATAAGGCTCTATATAGTCATCATGATCATATTCTGAGTAGGAAATTGTGGATTCATCTAAGGGCATTATTGAACTTCTCAGTTCTTTGACCTCCTTTCATTAGATTACATTGTGTGAGTGTGTCCACACACAGACGTGTAGCTGTACATTGGTGCTATGGAGTGACAGGGGCAGCCAGTGTGTTTGCATGACCCTGCCTTTCCAGTGAAGCTCACTGGTGCACTTGGTTACAAAGAGACTTACTCATAAGAAAAAATGCAGTGGGTGATCTGAGCCTCCATGGCCCATTAAAACAACAAGAGAGAAAGCTACTCAACAGCCCTGTCAGGTTCCTCCACCTAAACTAACTCAAGTCGATCATGTAAAAGGGGTAAAAAAAAAAGAAAAGAAAAAAAGAGAAAAGGTGATGGTATATTTGAGAGACTATTTTGCAATTAACAACTAAGCATTAACAGAAGCCAACAGCAATAAAACATTTATAGCTCATCTCATTTCCAGAGATCTCTAATGTCCTTTCCATTCAGTTGTTTTCCTCTCTTAGAGATAAAGAGTATCTCTGGAGCACATAATCAGGACAGAGGAAATACTATCAGTCACCGGGCTGTTCCTTTCTCTATTGCTCTCTAGAGAACATGCAAAGGATTCTCAAGCTGCCATCATTCATGTTGTGGAGAACTCAGCCGGAACATCCAGAACAGAGGGTGAAAAGATGTATGTGTACGTCAAGGGAAGCACTCTGTGAATCGACAAAACATGCACCGAAAGCAGTCATCCTTGTAAAACATTTGCCTTGCAGTTTACGGCATGTAATTCCTCCGTGTACACCAAATGTATGCAATATGCTTCAGATAATGGCTAAAATAGTTGAGACATTTGGTATTTTGCATCAGGAGATAGCATTCAAATATAGAGTTCCTGTAGAAACACTTTGTGGTTTTCAGATATTACTCTGCACTGTGTTCGCCTACCTGGGAGCACTTCATTTTGACCACACACCCACAACTCATTTCCAGAGTGGCCCAATATTCCAGATAAGCTGTTTCTCAAGGCTGATTTGGGGGTTGTATAGAAGGCCCACGGGGTGCCTATTGTTCACGGCTTTCACAGGAAGTTGGTTAAATCTCAAGACTATGATGTTGGATTCTGTTCCCAATTGCTAGCAGGGTTATATTATGTGATTTCAGATTTACTGTATATGCTTACATTACAAGCAGTGTTGCTATTGTTAACTTAAACTATTAAAAATCGGTTTCAGTAATTGAAATAAAGCTGTAAATATTAGATGAAAATCCTTGGCAACTATAACGGAAATAAATACACCGTGTTCCAAATTATGCAAGTGACATATCAGTGGTATTTTAGTAAACATTCAGATTTGAGTTTTTCAAAGAAAGTGTTGTTTTTTTGGTTTTATTTCTCATATCTTTTTTAATAACTGGTATCAATCTCAGACAGGTTTGTTAAGTAGTTTGCCAGGTCTTATTTTGTAAATCCCTTAATAAGCCTTTATCTGACCAGGTTCTTCTGTGCACTCACAAATCTTTTGACAATCACTCACTTTAAAAAAAATCTCTAAGTTTTTGCAAAATATAATTTGTTATGCATTTTACAAGACATTGCACTATTTCATGCTTTTTATCTTCAGAAAGGCATGAGAACTGTGACTTGCTTAATAATGTGGAACAACCTCTTTTCCATTTACATAAGACCTGGCAAACAACTTAAACCTGTCTGAGATTGAGATTGATATAGTTGCCACAGATTTTCATCTAATATTTACAGCTTTATTTATTTTATTTCAGCTTTATTTCAATTACTGAAACCGATTTTTAATAGTTTAAGTTTAAGTTAACAATAACTGCACTGGCTGTAATGTAAGCATATGAAATCACATAATCACATAAGATAAAAAATATATAAAAAAATAAATGAGAAATAAAGCAAACAAACAAACACTTTCTTTGAAAAACTAAAATCTGAATGTTTATTGTACTAAAATCGTACTGATATGTCACTTGCATCATAATTTGGAACATAATTAAGTCAAAGTACTAAAATTACTAAAAATAAAATAAATAAAATCTACATGAAAATATATATAAAAAGTAATAAAAATGCACATAACAAAATTACTAAAACTAAAATTAAATATAAAAATAAAATCTAATTAAAATATATATTTTAAAATACTCCAATAAATAGTACAAAATTAACACTGATTACAACAAAGACATTAGCAGTTATATAATTTTACAGTTAGGGTTAGGTAGGTACTTATTTTGAATAAGTAATTACTTGATGACTGCGAAAAAAAAGTATGTATATGTAGTTTAATAATAATTCGTTAATAATTCGTTACATTTATATAGCGTTTTTCTGGGTACTCAAAGCGCTTTACATAGAGGGAGGAATCTCCTCAACCACCACCATGTGCAGCATCCACCTGGATGATGTGACGGCAGCCATTTTGTGCCAGAACGCCCACCACACACCAGCTTATTGGTGGAGAGGAGACAGTGATGAAGCCAATCAGTACATGGGGACGATTAAGAGGCCATGATTGACAGAGGCCAAAGCGCAAATTCGGCCAGGATGCCAAGGTTACACTTACACCCCTACTCTTATTCAAAGGACATCCTGGGATTTTTAATGACCACAGAGAGTCAGGACCTCGTTTTAACGTCTCATCCGAAGGAAGGGAAGTTTGAATGTATGTAGTATGAATGTAATCCGGACATACAGTACATTCGCCATGTTGTCATTATCATGTGAACTAAAGCGCCAGTTACGTCGCTTCACTGTTATTCATAAATGTAATGAATGGCAGGGGCCTCTCCCATGGCCTCGTGGGATAGTAAAGTGTCCATCGTATGCACACTTCAGAATCTTGCCGGAAGTTACTCTTTTACGAGTACTGTGATTTCAGACATACTTCTTTTGTCACATACTGTTTTTCGCCTACGTGGATTATCTGCCCTGGGTGGACCTATTGCCTATTTTGTGACACTGATAACTAAAACCATAATCATTTGCTGTTTATTTAGATGATTATGAGAGATTATGTGTCATTTTTACAATCACGTTGAGTAGAACAATCAGTTCCCAATTAGAGAATTTCAAAACATTCACAGTTCAAACTTCTTTGTGTTCAAATCGAATTAAAAAAGAAATGTCATCACATATACAATGAAACAATGAAAGGGTAAATATATTTTTAGATTTCTAGATTTTCTGTCACCTTCCTTATTTAAAATTTTATAAACTTCCTATCACAAAAAGGCAGTGATGAATGATGTAATCTTTATAGAGATTGTCTGTAAACAATGATATGCATAAATATTCCTAGAGGAATTGTGGGTCAACTTTGATATAGTTATCTAAGGATGCTGTTCACATGATGCATGACACCAGCAGCTGTGTGGGACCAGGGACAGGAAATGAGTTGACCCTCTCCCTGGGAGTTCAGTCCCCCTGTGGCTCCAGCCTCTCTCAACAGTCATCACAGGCTTCAGGGACACAAGCAGCACAGCACATCAACATGCTGGCTGCTGAGGGGGGTGTTTTTCCACAATCATTTACGCTTCAAACATTCATCTGTGAAGTTAGCATGCTTCTTTGCAATGATTGCAACTCTGTTTCCCATACATGATTTGTCAGAATGATTTAGGCTATTCATCCACACTTCAGAGAGTGAATATATATATTCTGAGTCTGAATGTTTTATTCAATCTTATTAATGGGTTATGTAAAGCCTTCTGTGACTTCAGTGGATGTGATTCATCACGTTAGTATATGTGGGTCAACTTTCTGTAGCCTCAGACTCGAGAGTTGTTTGTGTTCTAGAGCAGTGATTCAAAAAAACACATCTCCATATGGAAGAGAGATCCGTTCAACCTCCACAGTCCACAGAAAAATCCACCCTCACACTCCCCCTTTCTACGCCCACATGCTATGACAGCTAGACGTGCCCACGTGTACCTCCCTATTGCAGCCTGTGCATGTGGAGAGTATTAAAGAAACATTCGCGGTTTGGATGTGAGCAGTGTTGCCAGATCTTGCTAGAAATATAAGAGACGTGGTCTGACTAAACAATTGCAAAATAAGCGTCTTGCCTCACCAAAAGTGACCCTTTAGTTTTTGCATTTGACCCCTTTTCCTCACATTTCTTAATATAATTGATCTGCTTTATGTGAAGAACTGCATCTTTCTGGAAATAAATGTTTATGACACAGTTACATCCTTTTACAAACGTCACTAAAAAGTTTCACAGTTTCATCGATGACTATCTCTCACGAGTAAAGAGTCAATCAATTCTGAAGAATTGATCTGCAGAAAAATCTTTAAATTCATTCTTTAATGGTTATTCATCATGACAGTTCATTTGAATCATATGCTTAAAAATTAACAAAAATGAACTATGTCAGCAAAGAGTTGGAAATAGGAGAGCTGAGCTCTTTCTCTTGCTCATTTTAACACAACCCGACATTATAGAGAGAAACATCTGAAATTGCACACTGAATAATGACCAAGCGGTCATTTTGTGTTGCAATTGTATTCTGGAAATGATCCCCCAAAAAAGGCAACCCTACTGCCCATATTTGGGCTTTATTAAATAAACGAGCTCAAAGTCGATTATAATAAATGGACATGGTAACTCTGGATTTGAGCCACCACAACATGCAACAGAATGTGAATATTAATGCTAGCCTATCTCAAAGACTATTTGGCATTTATATTATTATCATGCGAGACTGAAATGTGTTTTTATAATAATGTTTCAAATACAGGGAATCTTTCTAAGTATTAAATAATTTAGTACATATCTGAACCAGAGGTGTTGCATGTCACAAGGTCGCACTAAACGGCCCCTTTAAGGCTGGGCGGTGCCTACGGTCTGACGTAATCAGTCCTTCCTTATAAATAATTTCCAGCTCGCAGCTTTCCATGATGAAAGCGATAAGTTGTTGAGCGGCAGCATCTTCTACTACACGTGTGTTTTGTTTAATAATAATAAATTGTGGTGAATGTTTTACAAAGATACGCTTGGATTACTAACAGCACTCGTTTAGTTATACTGGACATAAGAGAGCAATTTATAAACACAACCCTACGAAACATTTAACCGGTAAGTAGCTTTAAGTATTTTTAAGTTCTTATGTTTTTTTACACGTTTCAGAGAAATATGTCAAACTATTAGGTGCAATTCACAACTCCTTATAGGCTAATAGTTGTTCTTTGGACCGGGATATGAGATGAGTCGCACCTGAGTCAGAAAGGGTTTGTCAGTGGGTGTGTTGAAACCGATGTAGAAAACTGTCCATATATCAGAAGGATCTATTCGCACTGCAATTTCGTACTTTACAAGTGGCCCTGCGTCACTCATAGAACTGTTTATAAGACAACAACAACCAGTTGAGTACGATCTGTCCCGTGTAGTAGTAAACTGATTTATCATTTACTACAGATGTCTGAACTCTTGCACGTCTTGTGTAGTAATTCATCTCCTGTTCGCGAGTGCGCCTGACAACCTCGTGCTCCAGATGATCCTGCTTTTCTGTAGGCTGGCCTGCCTATATAATTTCTGTTCGTATCTTTATTCCCGCTCTAGGCGTTCATCTTTGTTGCTTATAGCCTGCCATGTAGCAGGCCTACTCATTTGGAGGGGTTTGGGATCTCTAGACTAGTTAATAATTACTGAGGAGGTAGTGTTGTCTTATAGGCGTTAATGATATATTATTGCATATTATTACATAATTAAGAGAAATAATTAATTAAGGTGAGGTAAGGTGATGTATCAAAATAAGTGAATGGAAAAAATGTGTCTGTACAAACACCACAAAAATAAATGTCTATGTGCAAACACCATTCAGGATGGAAGAATCAGCATGAATATAGTAGTCATTCAGTAGTAAAAAAAATATATATATAATAATAATAATACAAATTATATATATATATATATATATATATATATATATATATATATATATATATATATATATATATATATATATATATTTATTTTTTTATTATTAAAGCAAAGTTGTGCAAGGAAAAGTAAATACAGACTTTGTTTGGGCAGCAAAACATGAATTTATCTCCTCAGGAAAAACTACTTCTGTCCAAATAGAATCTTCTAGTGAAAGCTATATTTTTGTGTCCTTCTGTAGTGTTACTTTTTAAGATGTAATTTGCACCACTGTACTATTTGGCATGTTGATGGTGTTCCTCTGAGTAGTGGATCAGTGCGTCCTCTGGCTCCTCTCCCAGGTCCTGCTGGTGACGTCCTCACACCTCTCTCATGCCTTGATGGCAGGGCTTTAACCTCACGGATAAGAGCTGCCTGATGTTGAAAATGCACAGGCACTCACCCCAACGCAAACGCACAAAGAACCATTTATGCTTTAGCGTCGCATCTGCATTGAGGTCTTTACTAGGAGAATTGACGATTGTTAGTTTCTGCCTTTCACGTTTCTGACTGAGGCAAAGCAGAGGCAGAGCATGTGATAAGTTGCATAATGTAGCCTGCATGGGTATTTCATTGATTACATTCTGACTTGTGCCCAAGCATTCCAGCACATTTCTCACTGAATGGTTTTGTTTTCTAGCACAGATGCTTTATTGTGTTTTGGTGTAATGTCTTAAGGAACTGTTGCATCACCGCAGCTTCATAGCTGAGCCGTTTGTTGGAAAAATGGAAAAACTGCATATTCATCTAAAGGCACATGTGGCTTTTACAAGACAATGCTTTTTTTTCAAGAATTTTTTTTCTGTAATGATTTTGTCCTGTTTAAATGGGTGATTTAGATTTGACATTAATTGCTTCAAGTGGAGGTTCTTTTTGTCCGCACAAATGATTACTTGCAAAGGCTTGAAGAGTGATAGTTCCTTATTGCTATAAGGCAGTATAAATAACACCTTTTCCTTAAATGTATACATGCATATGTGTGTATTTATATATATATATATATATACACTGTACAAAATAGTTATACACAGTACACACACATATTATGTAAACACAAACTTTTATTTTGGATGCGATTAATTGCGATTTATCGTTGCCCAGCATTCATTTTTATGTAGGCTATTTTTAAATCTCTTATGGTCACCAAGGCTGCATTTGTTTAAAGCTGCAGTCCGTAGCTTTTTTGGGGTTAAAAATGATCCAAAATACATATTTGAGAAAATGCATAACCAGCCAGTGTTCAAAACTATCTGCTTGCCTTAGCTCGATTCAAAACGGTAAGCTTGTAATAATGTTTTTAACTCCAGTGGTACTGGTGGATTTCCACGGGAGATTCGAGCATGTCTGTGTCATTACGTCACATATGTACACATAAAGAAGGAGTCTCGGCTATATTGCGAGTGAGGATGTTGGAGTTGGAGATTTATAGCCTTTTCTCACAGCACTTGATATAATTAAACTTATCAATTTGATGGCGGATCCAGAAAGGTTCAAACGACAATCACCAGTGACAACAGATTCACCCGCTGTAAAATGCAAAAGACTTCGTTCGGACTTCGGAGTGGCTACAGAAAAAAAAAAGACTACAACCGGACCCATGCGAAAACAAGGATAATATCGGAGATGCACCGATTCCAATTTTCTAGGCCGATCCCGATTCCGATTTTTCCTCGAGTTTGACCTGCCGATACCGATTTAGCCGATTCCGATTTAATTTTTTCAAACCACTTTACAGCACACACAAATATTTATTTTCTATCTTCTCTTTAATAGAACATTTTGCATAGAACATTTTTTTGAACAGATAACCGCTATAAAATAGAACTATATAAATTACTCCTGGTGTGGGAAATTCACACACATCTAAAGTGCAGTGTTATGGAAGAACCATTTCCTTTTCACATCCAATATCCAACTAAAACAATTAGATTTTTAGCAAACTAAACTTCTGTATGAAAACAGGTAATGACAATAAAATAATATATAAATAACAAATAAAAATAAAATAAATATTGCCTTGCAGTATAAAAATATTTCTCTCTCACACACACACACACACAGGCCTATTGCAATCACTTGTACATCAATGGTAAGTTATATTTCTCACACAGTTCTTCTCTCATCTGACACATGTCCAGCCAAGCTAAACAGGACAAGTGGGGCATGTGCAGGGAAACGATTGGGAAATAATAAAAACAAGTTTAAATGGGTAAATTTTCTATAAATATTTTTGTCTCTTCATTTTCTTTCTGACATAGCCTAGCCTACTTCAGTTCTTGTTAAAACACACCAGACATGCAAATTCTGTGCATTTTGGGCACTTTTTGGATGAAATCATTTATTTTGTCCATCAAAAGTGAGCTTTCACTTAAATTGAGCGCAGCAAAAATGAACTAGATCGGCGCTGAAACCCGCGCTGTTGCTCACGCGACGCTCCTGCTCACGCGCTTCTCCGGCTCCCGGTGTGAATGCACTCATTGATTAACATGCACGCCAAACAAAAATAAAACGCGCTGCCCGCTTGCGGTGTGAAACGGCCGTAATTCATGAGGTTTCGTGTGCACGTGTAATGCTGATGTTGCGCGATGTTAATCATGCGGCGCCCGAGTGCATTTGACCGGCATAAAATCGGATTATGTCAGACTGACCGGCCGGTCGCCATGGCCGATCACGTGAAAACCGGCCGATTCCGGTCACCAGCAGATCAATCGGTGCATCCGAAGGACATTACATGTAGTCACGCAATCCTGACGTTGTTAACATTAACAATTTGAGAACAAAGTAGAATTTGCTCGGTTTTGTGTGATATGCGATTTTTAGATTTAATCAGCGTAATTTACTGCAATGTCAGAACCAGAACAAAAGTGGATGTTACTTACTTGTTCAGATGACATTTTCCAGTGAAAATTATTATGTTGTCATACTTCCAAAAAGAATAATCTGTGATTGTGAATGCCAGTATCCACACCGCGCGGTGATTGACAGCTGCACACTCTTCTCAAACATTGTGTTCATCCGCGCTGTGTCGTGTCGAAGTACAACTTGCGTAATGTTGATAATTCCGCGAATGACTGCAATTGCAGATTTCGAACAGAGATGGCGACAAAGAGGAAAAACTGCGGACTGCAGCTTTAATTAAAAACAATTACAATTTAAAATAATTGTTTATTTTAAAATATAATAATTTATTCCTGTGATGGCAAAGCTGAATTTTCAAGCAGCCATTACCTGTCTTCAGTGTCACATTATCTTTCGGAAATAATTTTAATATGCTGATTTGGTGCTCATAAATCTTTTTCTTCTCCATTTATTTATTTATTTATTTATTGTCGATGTTGAAAACAGTTGTCCTGCTTAATATTTTTGTAGAAACTGATCCATTTTTTCAGAACTCTTTAATAGAACGTTCAAAAGAACAAATATTTGAAATAGAAATCTTTTGTAAATTATAAATGTCTTCACTGCCACCTTTGATTAATTTAGTGCAATCCTACTTACTCCAATCTTTTGAACAGTACTATATATTATACATCTTAAATTTAGTGCAATCCTACTTACTCCAATCTTTTGAACAGTACTATATATTATACATCTTAAATTTTATAGGAGGGACAATAAAACGTGTAACTAACTTTTAGTTTGTAATGGTCATTTTATGTCTGTGTCTTTCTTTCTCACCAAAAACCTGTTGCATTAAAAATAATCATTTTAAGATGACTAAAAAAAGTGGCCTAATAACCCCCCTCCCCCCATGCAGGTTTTCCCATTGCTGCTGGAAGAGTGGAGCGCAAAAGTCCTGTCTTGATTACCCATGGCTGGATTATGAGTTCTGCAGGATCAAGAATAGTGGAGACCCCCACAGGCCTGAACTAGCCTCCACTCTCCGAAACATTATGGCCACAGCCCAACCATACTGGGATCAACACCATGACCATGACACCATGGATAAGTGAGTGTGAAAGCAGTCCTCACCTCAACTAACTTGTGTATTATGAGAGACCTTCTTCTCTAGTCACCAGATTTTGACACTTTCAATTTTTGTGTTTTGCAGGCTGTTTTTTGGATTTGGTTCCGAGTCCATGGATCACAGCTTGAGAATGTATCAGCAAAACTCTGCAAACGTGGGCTTTGAAAGTGAGTGAGTAGTGATATTGAATTTTATCAGCTATATCACAGTCTGGTCACCCTCTGTTCTTGGAGCATGATGCGGATGTTTCTCAGGAAGTGCAGAAGGTTATAGGAAGTTGTACGAAAGTCTGATAAGTGAATCCTTTGATAAGCTCCCTGTGTTGAGGCTGGAGATAGATCCATCTCAAGAGATAGAGCCATTGAAAAATAACAACTTAAATGATGTTTATGACACCATTGAGCATGTATGTCATATGGTAGTTGATCTGAGCTTAAATCCTCATTTTCTTTTCTGTATTTTTACTTCATAGGAAGGACGTCTGGCTCCAGTTCTCCTCCGTGTTTGTCTCCCAAGACTCCAAATCCTACACAGCTGCTGTTTCCCTTCCAGTGCCACCCACCAGAGGAAGACCAGGTGGTTCCGTCCTTACAAAAACTGTCTGTTTATGAGCACATACCCCCTTGTTCGCCCAGGAGAACAACTAAGCCCCTCCCGCCCCTCCCGGACATAGGCGACCTGTCATCTGATGAAGCAGAAGACAATGAAGTGGAGTTTTTCTCCAGCACCTCTGAGAGCCAGTGTCTGGTGCCTAAAACCTCAACCTTCCAGTACGGCTTGCCGGGGAGGCGCAGTTTTCGGCGAAACGGTCAGGTAAACTTTGCGTATTGCGAAGGGCTACAAGAACATCAGAAACTTTGCGGGGTGAAGCCTCAGTGGGAGCAGGCGGTAAGGCAGAACCAAGACAGACACCAACGCCGGCTACATCGGTCCCATTCCGGCCCTGCCGGATCCTTCAAGGCCACCAACTTCAGGCCAACCAGCATTCACCATTCTCCCCACAGCCTCCCACAGGAGAAACCCGAAGTCCCACCTCGCGTTCCAATCCGCGCTCGCCTCAGCGAGAGCACGGACTGCAGGCAGCCATCATCCGATGACTTTGATATGGACAAACCCCCTAAAGTTCCACCCAGGGAGCCCATCCCTCAGGTCATACCACGTGCCATTAGTCCAAAAAGTCTCCCGATTTACATCAACGGGGTAATGCCTCCTACTCAGAGCTTTGCGCCCTATCCGGAGTATGTCAGTAAGGCTCAACACAAGCAGAGCTGTGAGGGCTTGCCGGCTCCTCGCAGCCCCTGTATTCTGCCCATCATGGAAGATGGGAAGAAAGTCAGCAGCACACATTACTTCCTCCTCCCTCGTCGACCCGGGTACTTGGACAAGTTTGAGAGGTTTTTTAAAGAGCCGGACTCGTAGTGATTATTAGGGATTGAGCGGTTAGAATCTGAAATTATTGCCTTGTTTAAAGTGGAAATAAGGACGACCGGATATAAACTGATATGTTGTTTGATTGAACTGATTCTTCAGTGTTCTGAATTACTGGTCTGTTTAGGGGTTGGACAGTATGTCCTCGGACTACACGCAGAGAAAAACAATTGCAAAGCAACTCTGTTAAAAGTGTCCTTTTACTGTAGTAAAGAGATGACTTGTCAACACAAGAGATTTAAGGTCACTTGCCATAAAAGCTAGATGGTTTAAATTTTATCTGAAAAATTGCAATTAGGGTTTTCCCCCAAAACGTGCTGCCCTATGTATTGGTGTCAATGTTTTTTGTTTGTTTTTAAACTCTATTTCCTTACAGTATGTTAAATTAGAATGTACAGTATCCTTTTATGAAGAAATGGGATGAACTGTGTAACCTGAGTATAAGCTGGTCTTATGATTTTTTTTTTCTTTCTTTCCGTTCTCTAATATGGTTTGGTAAAGGTGCATGTTGGTTTTCCTTTTAAGAAATTATGCACCAAGAGTATAAATTCAGATATTGCTGAAAAATTACAACTGACTAGTATTAGCTATAGGGATCACCTGAATTCCAGATAATTAAAAGAACGGTCAACATTTATTGGATCATTTTAAAAGCCAAGACAAGGACTATGCCATGTGTTTTACAGCAATGAGAAGTGTGGTGATCAAAACAAGTAGTGATAAATGGAAGGGACTGGACACAGGGGTTAGTATTCTAGTCTTCGTGAGAAGATTAATCCATACGTTTTTTTTTCCATTGCTTGCTTTTTTTCATTCAGATGTGAGACAAATGAATCCTTTTGATTTTAATTTTTAAAGAGTTGGCACATGCAGTTTCATTTATCTGTTACAAGGGTAGAAATGCCACTGCCTTGCCATTTGGTGTCAAAATGCAGGACACTGGTTGTAAGTGGGTAGTTGGTGAATGGTATTTTGCGGTATTTTTGTACCATTTATCATGAAGTTGCTTCATTGAAGCATTTTTCACAAAGGAAAATTATGAAAGGAAGAAATGGAAGCTCATGACTGGTCCTGGCCTTGTATTTCATGCATTTCTCACCAAAAGTTGAGCACACTTGTTGGTTTTTGGTTAAACTTGTTATAATCTTGACATTTTTCAGACCAGTAACTGTTTACGTTTTTAGCTACCGGTACTTATGTTTAGTCCATCCAACAAAATGACTGTTTTCTGTGAGAAAGCTAATGTTAACTGACTTTGTTTCATCTGCTGAGGAAACATGCACTTCTAAAATGTACAGTATTGGTGTAGTTTTTCACACCAGACTATTTAAATAAAGTAACTTATTTGTACACAGATTTCTTGAATCATTTCAATTGCAGTGTGTTGAATTTATCATACCTTTGGTTTTTACATTCAAATTTACAAATCACAGCAAACCTTGTTTTTATCAAAAGACTGAACCCAGATTTTCTCTCTCTCTCTCTCTCTCTCTGTCTCTGTCTCTCTCTCTGTGTGTGTGTGTGAAATCAGTGAATGATACAGGTATTTCTTTCTGTTCAAGTCTGGTGCCTACATCCTATCGGTATGAAGGATATGTTGAGAGGTGATATCCGTTTCCTTGTGATTGCTGTGTCTTTCTGTTGTTTGCTCAAAGCTGTAATGAGACGGGTAAACTTTTGGAACTTCAGCCTGACCCTGACATCAAGCCAAAATTGAATAAATATTGATTTTCCATCTGAAACATCATTGTGGTTGATATTGATATTCAATGCAAAATAAATGTTGATTCACCATTATCATATCGATGAAACCTGACGTTATTAATGTTGATGGCAACAACATTGGATTGGAACAACATTGATGTAGTTACTGTATCTTAATGATTGAGATATTTAATATAAGCATTGATATTTGGTTTACCGGGCGATTGCCAATGTGTTGAAAAATCATTGATTTATAGTTGACCGGGAAACGACCAGTTGTTGAAAAGTCATCATATAGTCACTTCCTTTAAAATACAATCGCACCAATGTGCTAAATGTTACAGTGAAGTGGAAGATTTCTAATGTAAGCTGCCCTCAGTGAGTCACCGCTGTCGTCTAGGGTTTGTGGCAACCAAAATTAGTGTCATTTCCCTTATGTTATTGTCAGATGTGTGTGACCACATAATTACCAAATGATTCAAATATTGTCTAAGCACATGGATTTTTATCTAGCAGTCACCGCCTTCGTTTAAGTAGAACTAAAACTGAATATGAATATAAAGCTAACGTGCCATAGCAAATTGCGCCATCTAAAGCTCATCAGCAATATTGGTTTGAATTCTGGGGAGCAACAGTCTATCAGCGCCATCTCTTGTCCTAACGTGATATGTGCAGAAAAATGGGCTTCCTTAAAGGGGTTAAAGTGGGCCGGAACTGCGTTCATGTGTTGTGCCGAATTTCGACCCCCGCCAAATTATTACCGCCCTAGCATTGGTTTAGGATTAGTTGTGGGGGAGGGGTTAGGATTAAGGGCGGGGTTGGGATTAGGCAATCAGGTAGGCCTACTGACTTCAACGAGGGGCAGGGGGTCGAAATTAGGCACAACACCTGCACCTCAAATAAATTAATAATTAAATAGATTAATTCATCTCAACGAATCTCGCTGGTCCAGAGATGGGACCGACCTACCAACCTTGTTCCTCCCCTCCCCGCTGAACGCAAGCGATTACAAAATGCGTGGAATGCACTCACGCTGGTTGAGCGCGGTAAAATTAATTTTAGGTTCGATATTCGCCGGATATTTGTTTTCCCTTGCCACTGTTTTGTATAGGGTCGGCAGTCTGACAAAGATATCAATAGCAGGATTAGTTTTAACATTATGTAAAAATTGTATATCGACCTTAAATATTAGTTCAAATTCAAAATCACCAACTTGCGTTAATGGTCCATATTTATACCTGAGAATGCTTTGACGCGTTTCCACAGTGCTTGATGCTGGGGAACGTCTGCCAATTCCACCAACTACGGTAAACGTAACCTATAATTTGTATTATTTAAAAATACTTTAAACTTTTTAAAACAAACGTTTTCAAATTCCAAAGCTCGTTTTCAAATTCCAAAGCTTGTAGATGGTTCCTTATTGACAATAGGCCTACTGACCTGGGGCCTGTACCATGAAGCCGGTTTAGGTGGCTAGCCAGCTATGTTTCAGCTTAGTTTCCGCCAACCCTGGGTTTTAGGTACTATGAAAGTAGCTCGGCTTTAATCGGTGTTCGTTGCCATGGTACCTTACGCTGCACGGCTAACCTGCTCCGGGGCAGGTTAAGTTCTGGATTCGAGATCTCAGACTGAAGTTTGACCAATCAGCTGTGAGCAAAGAAACATATAGGTGACGTAACTAATTCCCAGTGTTTGTTGCAATGGCTTTACATTTTCTTTCAAATCCTGTGGACATCTCAGCGCAAATTGTTAGACGAGCTAGCACATCGTAGAGAAAGAGTTTTTAGCCGGACAAAATCCCCTTGCCTTTCCTGATAGTGTATGAAAGATACAGATTTTCTGCGGAAGGAATATCTTATCTTTGCGAACTTCTTGAGCCGCACAAAAATAATTTAACACATCGAATTCATGCACTTACTGTACCATAAATGGTATTGCGTTGCGTTTTTTTGCAAGTGGTAGCCTACATACTTGCACGATCGGTGATGCACAGAATCTAGGGGAAAACACGGTTTGTCGAACCATTCGCAAGGTGGTCCTCGCTTTGCAGGAGTACATTAATAGTTTAATAGTGTTCCCCAGACATTTATTGACCATGTCATGAGAGAGGGTTTTTATAAAATTGCCGGTAAAATATATTGATAGGGTGACATCACGTTTTTTTTTCTTTCAAAAAGCAAATTTCACAAATGTACTATATAATACAGTACATGTTAAGCATTATTTTAATCTCATGATAGGATCAACACAGTCTCATGAAAGTGCGTATCTATACCACGAATGTCATTTCTCGTGCCATTTATACGCCAAAAATGTTTTTTGCGTGCATATGCTACGCACTGAAAACCCCTTGGGTAGGTTTAGGGGGGAGGGGGGTGGGGAGTGCGTGCGTATTACACGCCATAAAGTGCGTATCATATGCACGCGAAAACGGCGTATCATATAGACGCAAAAAACATTTTTGGTGTATAAATGGCACGAGAAATGACATTCGTGGTATAGATACGCACTTTCATGAGATCGGGCTCGATAGGATTCCCTATAGAGTCATTGGAGCAATAGCCTGCACACATGTTGCAATCTCCACTTCTCTAGGAGAACATGAGGCAGATTATGTTAATAGAAAGTCTTTTCACAGCCTTAATGTTCAGGTAGAGATTATGTGAAATTATTATTTTCTGTGAGATGAATCTTTAAATTAATAGTAAAATTAACAGATAACAATCTACTTTCCGTGTCAGCGCTTTGAGGAAAGCTAGCAGGAGAGCAAAACCTACACAATAACCCCCTATCATGACCCTCATGTGTCAGTAAAACTATAGTAAAAGTTAGAGATGATCTTTGGCATCCTAAAGGCACGTTTCAACTGTCTTCGGTGCTTAAGAGTCACCACAGTGGGCATCACAGATAGTGTCTGCATGTGGCATTCTGCACAATATAGCCACCATAGAAAGGAGCCAGAACCAGGGCCGGATTAAGAGTTCAGAGGCCCCTGGGCACAATGTCTTGTAGGGCCCCCCTTAGGCAAGCCAAATGTATATTTTGTCCAAGGACATTTTAATATTGCATTTACAGTTTTACTGACTTAAAAGGAACTTTGTTGTACTATGCTAGATTAAAGTTCATAAATGGTCGTTCTTAAAGTTCATAAATGGTCGTGCCTCAAACAAGTGTTAATAAAAAAATAATAAAAGGTTGTGTGTAAATACTTACTAGGCTACTTTGAATTATATTTTTATATTTTGTCTTTATCAGCAGCCAAGAACGTTTGGAGTTGCATCTAAAAATCAATGAATATTAAGCTTTATCAGCATGGGGGTGAGTAATTAATGACTTAATTTTCATTTTTGGGTGAACTAACCCTTTAAATTTGCGACTCGAGTCTGACTCGAGTCAAGTCATGTGACTCGAGTCCCCCATCTCTGCTGCACACTGAGTGGCCACTCCCCCTCCACACTGCACACTGAGTGGCCACTCCCCCTCCACACTGCACACTGAGTGGCCACTCCCCCTCCACACTGCACACTGAGTGGCCACTCCCCCTCCACACTGCACGCTGAGTGGCCACTCCCCCTCTCACACTGCACGCTGAGTGGCCGCTCCCCCTCTCACACTGCACGCTGAGTGGCCGCTCCCCCTCTCACACTGCACGCTGAGTGGCCGCTCCCCCTCTCACACTGCCCACTGAGTGGCAACTCCCCCTCCACACTGCACACTGAGTGGCCACTCCCCCTTTCACACTGCACACTGAGTGGCCACTCCCCCTCCACACTGCACACTGAGTGGCCACTCCCCCTCCACACTGCACATTGAGTGGCCACTCCCCCTCCACACTGCACACTGAGAGGCCACTCCCCCTCTCACACTGCACACTGAGTGGCCACTCCCCCTCTCACACTGCACACTGAGTGGCCACTCCCCCTCCACACTGCACACTGAGTGGCCACTCCCCCTCCACACTGCACGCTGAGTGGCCACTCCCCCTCTCACACTGCACGCTGAGTGGCCGCTCCCCCTCCACACTGCACACTGAGTGGCCACTCCCCCTCTCACACTGCACACTGAGTGGCCACTCCCCCTCTCACACTGCACACTGAGTGGCCACTCCCCCTCCACACTGCACACTGAGTGGCCACTCCCCCTCCACACTGCACACTGAGTGGCCACTCCCCCTCCACACTGCACGCTGAGTGGAGAATAAAAGATGGCCGCCGGAACACATTCACGCAGTCAGTCAGGTCCTGCGGGGTTGTATCAAATATCTCGAAAACCATCAAAAAGATCTCCGTCTCTTCCACAAATTGCTCTATATTTAACCGCTGTTACAAGCGTGTATTTATTGTTATGTGTATCACGTCTTTGTAATAGTAAAAGCGAAAATTGTGATCAAGTCTTTTCAGCTAAATATAGTCAACATTTACTGTTCTCAAGATTCTTGGACAATGGCCGTGCAAGGCCCCCTTTAACGAAACACCAGCAGACCAACACACTCAGCCCTTCCATGGGATTTGTATACTTCACAGCTATTTTGCTACTGGCAGGTGATGTAGAAACAAATCCTGGTCCACCGCCTATGGTTGTAAACAGCTCTGTTATCATTCAATCAACTCAACCCAGGCAGCTTCCCCAGCAACTCTGGCCACCATCGGGGCAGTTTACCGGGTTAACGCCGCAGCTAACATGTATACAACCGCCGCAGCTAACCTGGATACCACCGGCGCAGCTTTCCGGCCTACCATCGCCGCAGCTCTCCGGCCTACCATCGCTACCAACTTGTAGACCACCGCCGCAGTTCATCTGGCTACCACCACAGCTAACCTGGATATCATCGCCACAACTCATCTGGCTACCACCGGCGCAGCTCACCTGGCTATCACCGGCGCAGCTCACCTGGCCATCACCGGCGCAGCTCACCTGGCCATCACCGGCGCAGCTCACCTGGCCATCACCACAGCTAATTTGTTTTCAACCGCAGCTAATATGGATAATACCATTGCAGCTAACCTGGATACCACCGGTGCAGCTCTCCGGCCTTCCATCGCCGCAGCTCTCTGGACTATCATTATCATCAACTTGTAGATCCTCGCCGCAGCTGATCTGGCTACCACCACAGCTAACCTGGATACCGTCGCCACTAACCTGGATACTATCGCCGCAATTCATCTGGCTACCACCGGTGCAGCTCACCTGGCCATCACCACAGCTTCCACCGCAGCTAATATGTCGACCATCGGTGCAGCTCACCCGGTTGTTGACACGGAGCGCTTGGTCGTCGCCACGGTACGCCTGGTCTACGGGTCCTGATCATGCCGATCGGAGGCACGGTGGTAACGTCATACCGCTCGTGCGGTCGGCTCCGCGGGCGGACCTGGGCCTGGCTCGCGTGAACCGGATGCGCCGGGTCGGCGGCGCGGCAGTGGCCTCACCCGTGGGTCTGCGCCTTCAACACGGTGCCCAGCAATTGGACATAAACATCGATTCGAAACACTCGGACACCAACGCAGAAATGGCGAGACCAGTTCAAGGTACCAGCAAAGCAGTACAGACATTTGGCGGTAAAGACAAAACGATATCAACTTCATTAAGTATAAACAGCAGTAATGAATACAACCAAGGTATGATAACCTCAGTCAAACATAAATACCTAGTTTTTAAGAAACATAGAGCATCAATAATTTTCCAGACTATAAATCAAGCAAAGATGATTTGGGATCCAAGCTGCAAACCTAAAGGGCTACTTGGTGGACACCTGAATATTAGAAGCATGATTCCCAAACGTGAACAGTTAGAGCATCTTTTAATACAATCAAATATTTCCTTTCTAGGATTAACAGAAACGTGGTTAACCTCTTCATCACCTGAGGCAGCAATAACAATACCTGGTTACAATGTTTTTAGAAAGGATAGGGGTCAGGGGAAGGGAGGGGGGGTTATATTATATGTTAAAGACACCCTTAAATGTAATGAGATTGTATGGTCCGATGACATCAAACTTGAGTGTGTGGGAGTAGAGATTATACTTTCTAAAGAAATGACTTTCACAGTCATATGCATGTATCGTAAACCATCAGCTAAAATAGATTTTTACAGTGATCTTAAAACCCTTATCAATCTTGTTAATCTGAAAAAAGAGTTAATTTTAATAGGTGATTTTAATATTAATTGGGATAATAAGAAAGAAAGGAAAAACCTTAAACACACAACAGATTATTTTAATTTGGAACAATTAATCAAAACGCCAACTCGAATAACTAATCGGTCCAAAACAACAATAGACCTAATTTTTACAAACAAACCTGAAAGAATTATTAAAACCTACAATCTTCTAACTGGTTTGTCTGATCATAATGGAATCTTTTTTTCACGAAAATTAACTAAAACACGATCTTGTAATTCCATTGTTTCAAATAATTCTCTGTTTCATAATATTATCCCTAAATGTCAACATCAAAATTTGGAAATAGCCCTGAATGGGCAGGATTGGACTTATCTAATCGCAAGCGAAGATATCATAGACAATAGCGTCATGTTTCATAGCAAGGTTAAAATGGTTATGGCATCATTTATAAAAAAGGTGAGGCATAGAAGAACGAAAGACAATGCCATACCATGGCTTCATAATGATTGTCGTTTGCAAATGAAGAGAAGAGATCAATTATTAAAAAGAGCGATTAATACTGGCCTTACCTCAGACAGACAACAATTCACTTCAGCAAGAAATAAAGTTATACAAATAATGCGGAAGGCCAAATCTAATTTTTTTATGAATATTATTGACGGTGCAAAAGGGAATGGGAAAAAAATATGGCAAAGCATTAATAAACTAACTGGCAAACAGAATAAACAAGATAAATTAACTGAACTTAAAATTAATAATGTAGTGGTGAAAGATCCACTCACTCTAGCGTCTGAGTTTAATTCATTTTTTAAAAATTCTGTCCAAGAAATATCTCAATTATTCATTACACCTAAATGTGTCTCTTCTCCTGTAAACCACTCACAACCTATATTTAGGATAAAAGAAATCACGGAACCAGATGTGTCATCCATCATTGATGAGTTAAATAATTCCAAAGCCAAGGATCAGTTTGGATTGGACACTCATTTTTTTAAACTACATAAAGAGTCGTTAGTATGCCCTATTACGCATATGATTAATTTATCAATCAAACAATCTGCTGTTCCTCCAGACTGGAAGATGGCCACAATCTCACCAATTTTTAAATCAGGGAGTAGATTAGATATAAATAATTATAGACCAATTAGTATCCTGCCAGTTATATCAAAAATTATTGAAAAATGGATAGCAAAACAATTAATAAAACATCTAAATATATGCGGCTCCCCTCTGCATCCAATGCAGTTTGGTTTTCGTGCTCATCATTCAACTGAAACAGCTGTTAATGTTTTTATGGAAAAGGTCAAACATTCATTAGATACTCATCCTGTTGTTGGTGCTGTTTTTCTAGATATGAAAAGGGCATTCGATTCTGTAAATCATCAGATGCTCCTATCTAGATTAACTCATTTCAATTTCTCTGAACAAGCCATCAGCTGGATGAATTCGTACCTGGCCAATAGAATACACTGTGTCTCTATTGACAACATTAAATCTCCGTATTTAGAATGTCCAGTAGGGGTTCCACAAGGCTCCATACTTGCCCCTCTTCTTTTTTCTTTATACATTAACGACCTGCCTACTGTATGCCAAAATATCAATATTTTAATGTATGCAGATGACGCAGTAATTTTTACACAAGCAAAAACTATTCAAGAAGCCTCTCAGTCACTTACATATGCATTGAGCCGTGTACAGGAGTGGCTCATTGAATCATGTTTACTACTGAACCCTAAAAAAACTGTCTGTATGATGTTCTCAAAGCGGCTCATTGAAGTAACTCGCTCAAATATATTTTTAAACCAAGAAGAACTACAGTTAGTAAACGAATTTAAATACCTTGGCATTGTATTAGATCCAACACTGTCTTTTAAAAATCATATAAAAAGCTTGTCAAAAACCGTTAAATTTAATCTTGCTAACTTTAGATTCATTAGACCATCCCTGTCATATAAAGCGGCCAGAATGTTTCTTCACTGTATGATCCTTTCTCATCTGGAATATGGTTTTACAAACTGGTCACTTACAAACGCCACAATACTCAAAAAAACGGAGTCACTTTTCAAACAAGCCCTAAAAATTTTAGACCGGAAACCACTCTCATATCATCACTGCTTAATTTTACAAAAATATAACCTACTAAGCTTTGCAAATTTCTTAAAGCTCAAATACGCCTGTGCTATATATAAGACCTTACATGGTCTAGCCCCAACCCCACTAAGTGACTACATTAAAGTGAAAACTACGGATGGAGGCAGAAGTGTAACCAGGGCCTGCACGAGAGGTGATTGTGTGGTGCCTCACAGACGTACAGCTTTCGGACAATATGTACTATCAATTAAGGGGACAGAGATCTGGAACAAATTACCGGTTGCTGTGAGAGAAAGCCCGACCTTCCCCTGTTTTAAGAACCAACTTAAAGAATGGCTTAAAACAAATCAAATATGTGCCCACTAATGATAATTGTTTTAATTTAGATAAATAGATACGGTTCATTGTATTACTTTATAAGTGTATGTATGTATGTATACCAAACTAGATCTAGCATTTTGCAGCATCTAATAGCACTTGAAGAATTTGATATAGCACTTAATGCACTTTAAGTAGCACTTTACTATGTATGTGTATTTTGCATGTGCCCGTCTTGTATGATTATGCCATATTAGATGCCCTGTTTACCAATCTGTGTCATTTCGTATAGGTTGTTGTTAATCGTGTTTTTTTTTTTTTTTTTTTTTTTTTTTTTTTTTTTTTTTTTTGAATGTCGATTCATGTTTAAATTAAATGTTTAGCTGTGTTATTGGGTAATGTTTGATGACCTCACATGGGACTACAAATGTAAAATAGCCTGGGGGCTAATTTTGGCATATGTACATTGCTAAAAACTATGTTCATTCATATGCATTGTCCCTTTTAAATAAATAAATAAAATAGTTAAAAAATAGTGGCCACTCCCCCTCTCACACTGCACGCTGAGTGGCCACTCCCCCTCCACACTGCACGCTGAGTGGCCACTCCCCCTCCACACTGCACGCTGAGTGGCCACTCCCCCTCTCACACTGCACGCTGAGTGGCCGCTCCCCCTCTCACACTGCACACTGAGTGGCCACTCCCCCTCCACACTGCACACTGATTGGCCACTGCCCCTCTCACACTGCACACTGATTGGCCACTCCCCCTCCACACTGCACACTGAGTGGCCACTCCCCCTCTCACACTGCACGCTGAGTGGCCACTCCCCCTCCACACTGCACACTGAGTGGCCACTCCCCCTCTCACACTGCACACTGAGTGGCCACTCCCCCTCCACACTGCGTGGCCACTCCCCCTCCACACTGCACACTGAGTGGCCACTCCCCCTCTCACACTGCACACTGAATGGCCACTCCCCCTCTCACACTGCACACTGAGTGGCCACTCCCCCTCCACACTGCACACTGAGTGGCCACTCCCCCTCCACACTGCACACTGAGTGGCCACTCCCCCTCCACACTGCACGCTGAGTGGCCACTCCCCCTCTCACACTGCACGCTGAGTGGCCACTCCCCCTCCACACTGCACGCTGAGTGGCCACTCCCCCTCCACACTGCACGCTGAGTGGCCACTCCCCCTCTCACACTGCACGCTGAGTGGCCGCTCCCCCTCTCACACTGCACACTGAGTGGCCACTCCCCCTCCACACTGCACACTGATTGGCCACTCCCCCTCCACACTGCACACTGATTGGCCACTCCCCCTCCACACTGCACACTGAGTGGCCACTCCCCCTCCACACTGCACACTGAGTGGCCACTGCCCCTCTCACACTGCACACTGATTGGCCACTCCCCCTCCACACTGCACACTGAGTGGCCACTCCCCCTCTCACACTGCACACTGATTGGCCACTCCCCCTCCACACTGCACACTGAGTGGCCACTCCCCCTCCACACTGCACACTGAGTGGCCACTGCCCCTCTCACACTGCACACTGATTGGCCACTCCCCCTCCACACTGCACACTGAGTGGCCACTCCCCCTCTCACACTGCACGCTGAGTGGCCGCTCCCCCTCTCACACTGCACGCTGAGTGGCCACTCTCCAAAATAAACATTCTGACATTAGAGGGTTGTGGTTTAAAAATATCTGAATATTATATTTTATTCACGGCCATCATTTGTAGTAGCCTCACAAACTGTTTGCTCAAGCGTAGCGTTTTCTCGGATTTCACTGTGTAGCTGCTCCAGCCAAGGTCTGAACCTCCCCTGAATCGTCGCGCTTATTCATTTGTGGATGTTAACTGAATCTGTAAGTCAGCTACACTGTTTAATTCTGAATATTATCGTTATCGTTTTCTCAGAGTTTGGGCTCCTGTGTCTAGGCTATTCAGCAACTCAAACATACCAAACCAACAATTACTAAAAACACACAAAAACAGATTTTGCACGGGCATTGCACTAGTTAGGCTATAAAATGGAATGTTTCCGTAATGTCACACACAGCAACATTGTCAGCCCAGATCCAGCCCACATCGAGTAATTGGAAATCCAATTACAGTAATTGGACATTTTCACTTCTGAAATTAATCAAAGCTGTAGGCGTTTAGTGGAATTCTACAAAGTTCTGCGCAGCTTCGATGACTCAACGTTATTCCACGTGATTCTATCTACGCCGCTAGGTGTCAGCAAATAAATACGAACTGAGTAAGTTTAGGTTTAGGTGTTGTCCTGCAGCTGCAGGTGCACGAATTTGACTCGCCATGCATGTATTTGCGTTGGTTTTCAAGTAGTCTATCTAGCCTACTGAAGTTACGATGCTTTTGAAGGACATTCACATTTTACGATCGCATTAGGCTTGCAGTGCTTTTGGGAAAGGCCACGCTTAACGTAGCCTACATGACAGCTGATAAGGTAGGAAAAACGGGCTAGTCACACGGGAATATTTGTTGAGTGTATATCAGTAGCTTAAATCAAACGTCCTACACAGATGTGACTTATGTAGACAGTTGTAGTAAATGTCTTAAATAAGATTGTTTATGTGAATGATATTATACCAAACTAAAGTGACAGTCATATTTTTCTTTTTTTCTTTAGCTGTTGTTGGGCAAATATAAAACATGATTATTAATAGATTAAGTGGTCGTTTGTTTTAAAGTTTGTAATTTGCTTTCGTAAAAATTTTAAGTTTTTTTTTTTTTGGCCAAACAATAGTTTGATTCTGATGAATTAATGAATAAATAAAATATTTTTTGACAATTGACAGTCGAGTAATAAGTTAAATTATTCTCACACAATCCTCCTCCTCATTATTTTTAATGTTGCATGTTCACTTCTAGTGCAATCACATTATTTTCCTTTTATATTTGAGATGAACGGGCAGATAAAGCATAATTATTTATTTAACTGTATTCAGTAGGCTAATGTTTAATAAGATTCGTATCCTCTTTTACGTGCGTCACTGTGCAGATGTATTTTTCCTTTATCCAGTAGATGGCGGTAAAACATTGTTTTATGTTCAAAATTCTCATGCTGTAGAGCAGGGGTGTCCAACCCTGCTCCTGGATGCCACTGTCCTGCAGAGTTTAGCTCCAACCCCAGTAAACACGACTAAACCAGCTAATCAACGGCTGTGTCCGAAATCGCATACTCTCTTGAATAGGTACTTGTTTTGAATCATGGGATCGTATGCACACTTCAGAAGAAGTAGGTCACTCGGGTACTTTTTGCCTACTCTTTTATGGGTATAGGCTACTATGTGTGAACATTTGGACATACTTCTGTGGTCACATACTGTTTTTCGCCTATTATAGTAGGGAAGTGTGTACAGCCAAAGTACTAAGTATGCTAGGCTACTTGAAACTTCCAGGCATGTGTGTTGTTGGTGACTCGAGGCAATTGGCTTTATGCCACAGCTTCACTACTTCCTGAACTTCAGCCAGCCCTTTGTTTCCTGTCTGTCATTATTGGACAAACTGATTAATCCAGGTGTGCCTGGCCTCAGTAACAATAATCAGGCACACCTGGATTAATCAGTTTGTCCAATAATGATAGACAGGAAACAAAGGGCTGGCTGAAGTTCAGGAAGTAGTGAAGCTGTGCATAAAGCTAGACAGTTAAAAAGCAACAGGGAAGAACTGCTATTAATAACTTTAGTTGAACTCTTCACAAAGCACGATATAAAATTGTTTTGTTTACATTTTACACAGAAATCTTTCTTCTTTTAAAAGTCGTGTAACGTTTTAACCCATATTTGTCTGCTACAAATGAGAGTGAAAATCGGGTAGCAGCTTATCCATAAAGTGTGTAGGCTACATTCATTTTAAATGCAAAGCGTGCTGTTGATACAAATGTTTGTTATTTCATCCCGTTGATCATTTCTAATTGGCCAAACTGATGATGTTAACTTAATACATACTCGGTGTAAATATAAATACTAACTTTAGCTGGAAATAACATTATTAAAAAATCGCTATAAAGCCAAAACAATCTACCGTAAATTGTGTGTTTATCTCTGTTAATCTGCTTTGAAACAATCTCGATTGTTAAAAGCGCTATATAAATGAAGATTACTTGACTTGACTGTGCTATGACTCTTTCTGTTCTCACATAATCAGACTTAAAACTGTTTAATCAGAGTAAATGTAACTTAATTATATGGCCATGCAAGTTCTACAAACACTTTTTTTAGCATTGATGGGATGGTTCACCCAAAAAGGGAAATTCTTTCATCATTTACTCACCCTCATGTAGGCTACTTTCAAATCTGTATGACTTTATTTTTTTTCTGCAGAAGAGAAGAGATATAGGAACCAGGTTTGGTTACATTGTATGGAGGGGAAGAAATTCTCAAAATATCATCTTTTGTTCTGCAGAAATAAAACAATTTGGTTAAAAAATGGTTAAAATGACATGAGGGTGAGTGCATTTTTATTTTTTGGTGAACTATCCCTTTAAGGTACATACAACCGTAAGTCCATGTGTAGTATCTTTAAAAAAATGACTAACATATTAAAATTATATTTACATCACTGATGGCGAAACCCTTTAGACTCAGTGGAATGGTCACATTGGCCAATGGATCAATCATTTCAAACTTGTTAATAATATTTCTACAATGCACTCTATTTAGTGGGAAATTGACATTAAAACATACAAATAAAGCAAAACCAAAGCATGCAGTAAATAGAGAAGCACCAGAAGCCATCTCACTCTGTTAATCACCTATTGTGCCAAATAAAGACTGAAGATGTTATTCAACCATACAACGTCATTATCATGCATTCTGTTTGTGTGTGAAAAATCTGCAAATGAATAGAGACTTCAGATAATTATTTAGCAAACAAAATGCATCTTGCATGGTGGATCTGCAGTTCTTGATCAACAAAATGCAGACATTGATCCCGGAGGTGGCTCAGCACCGCATGAAGGTCCCATGCTCTTCTGGATTCCAAGGCTGTCTGTTCCAGTCATAATCATCTATGAACAAACAACTTCGAGATGCTGGGATGACCTGATAACACTCTGAAAAGCGCAAAAAATACACCACCGTACTAAATTAGCCGTTTACAACGCCTGCGCAAACACAAGACTGTGTGTTTAGTTGGCTTGTTCGCAAAAGTTACACACGAGTCCTGTCTGATTGCTATATTCACATTGCATCTGGTGATTTCTGCCTTTACAATGTTACAACATCTGATTGTGATTAGTTATGAGTGCAAAGAAATGAAAAGTCACACATTGTATTGAATGGTGGGATTATTCACTGTCTCGGAGCCAAATATCTCGCATTTACAATTTGTAAGGTGAGTCAAGACTGTAACAATTTTATTTTATTTTACAATCCTGACTGATTTCTCCGAATTAAATTTAAGATCATTCAAGATTGTAAAGTATGAATTTATTTACTTAAAGTCATTTTTAGATATTTATAAATGCAACTCCCATCTCTAAAATAAGAACTAAGGCCTTCTTGAGTTTTGGGGGATTTGGGAATTGGATTCAATTGGATTATCAATTGAACTAATATTTGTGTTTCAGTGTTTGGCTGTAACCTCCACGCTGCTGAACAGTGAATGACACCAAATTGAGACAAATTTTGCAGAGTAATTTGATTGGATTCATTGTTGATGAGTGAGTTGGCATGCCTTAAACAGGGCAGACGAATTAGGGTAAAAATGAGGATTAAATCAATGTTTAGGCTTTCCAGACATATTGATTTAGTTTAACAATCGCTTTTTTTCTTTTAGCATTGTTACTGGCATGTTATGTGATTGAAATTACTCTTGAGTTCTACATGCTTAATCATAAAAAATATAACACTGACTAAAAAAATCTGTGAAATGAATAGATTAAACATCAAGGTTCTTGTCTTTTCATGAACTTGAGTGGTAAAGCTGAGAAAGGTTGTTCGCTTATTTCAAACAGGAACTGACAAGTCATTTGATAAAACTTGGACACTAGAATATCATACATCCTTTTAATGCCCTCTTTTTTTTTTTTTTATTCATAACATTTTAAAAGAGCAAGTACACACGCAAGGGGCAAAAGTCACAGTTAGGAGAGCCACAAGGGGCATCAAATGATTCTCTGCATGCCCTAGTCTTTCAGATTGATTTAGTGAAACCAATTGGGGCAGCATGTAAAATTGGGGATGTTACTTTCATCTACATGAAACAGACCTCTTTCTTCTCTGACATTTTCTGGGAAGGTCCAGACAAACTGATTACGGCAAAAAACAACCAGTCTATCACATGCTGATAAAGCTTGAGACATGTCTTGTTAGAGGAGGTAAACCTCCACTCTCATGCAGGCCTAGATTCCCCTCACCGTACCACTAAACACAGAAGAGATTCAGATCAATGTACCATAACATTTTCTCAGTTTATTTACATTTTTCTATTTGTCCTATCTGTTAATTTATTCAATAATGCATTAGAAATGCAATACTCCCATACAATGAAAGATGAATACCCCTTTTCTACGATCATGTATTTAATTTCTGATTTATAATTAAATATACTATTTAATTTACTATAATTTACTTAATTTACTATAAAGATAATATAACCTTTTCATGAAAAATCAAGGTTAGTTCAGGTGGCAAAATGTCATCTGGTGCAGGGTTATTATATCATTAACTAAATCTAAAACCATAAAGCGTTTTTGTGACTTAAACGTTAAATTAAAAAAAAAAACTATTACAGGTCTACAGCGATATGGAGTATTAGTTCTGTTTATTTCAAAGCCTTTTATTTTCATATTATTATTTATCAGTTTTTTCCTAAAAATATGTTTTATTACTTACACTAGGCTACTGTTCATAAGTTTGGAGTCTGCAATTTGCTGCTCAAGAAAACATTTTTTATTATTATCATCAATGTTGAAAACTAAATAACTAAAATGGAAGTGAAAAAAGAAATATATAAATAAAATCTAATTCAATAAACATAAACTATGATGGTATGTCATGTGGTGTGACCCTAAAGCGTATTATATTTATTAATTAATAATCACTTTTTGCCTTAAAATATTTTTTAAATGTTTTTTGAAAAACAAGATTGAGATGTCTACATTAAAATGTATTGTTTCCTTGATTGTTAAAGGAACACTCCGACTTTTTGGGACTTTAGCCTATTCACCTTATCCCCCAGAGTTAGATAAGTCCATACACCTTTTTCATCTCCGTGCGTAAGTCTGTTTGACGCACCCACCGCTAGCCTAGGTGAAGGCGAGGCACTGCTACTTGGGCGGAGTGATAACCGCAGCACCTGAGACCGACGCGCTCTCTGCTCCTCACCACGGCGCATCTCAGGTGCTGCGGTTATCACTCCGCCCAAGTAGCAGTGCTTCGCCTTCAGAGAATATAGTTCCCAGTATTTATACGGTTAATTGGTTAAAATATGTCTGTGTCTCGTGTGACTTTGTTTTTTGTACACTCTGTGACTATACAAATCACAACATGTAAATAGGAAAATATTTGCGTTATTTTGTCACTTATTTGGATTTGTATGCTAGCTGCAACCATTCCCATCCAGTCTTTGTGCTAAGCTAGGCTAGCGGTGGGTGCGTCAAACAGAGATGAAAAAGGTATGTATGGACTTATCTAACTCTGGGGGATAAGGTGAATAGGCTAAAGTCCCAAAAAGTCGGAGTGTTCCTTTAAACCACACGAAATTTTAAAACTTTACTTAAAAAATGTTATATACCATATTGATTTTGTTTTGTTTCCTTTTGTAGTTTTAGGTGATTTTTCCTTTTTTTTTTTTTTTTTTTACTTCTCAATGGACACTCAGATGAGTCATTGACCCAAATAAGCCTGTAAGTTGTCCTAATGTACGATATATCTTGCAGGAGTCCAAAATATGTCAAATGCAATGATTGTTCATCTAGGGTCAATTACCTCAACATCATACCAATACCAACATGATATTATTTATCAAGTTATGAGTGACACAAAGTGATTCCAAATCAGCTGAGTTACTGAGCCTGCCCATGACCCCTGATTTGTATGTTGTAATAGTCTCAGTGTATTCAGGGTTAAGGGAGAAAGAAACACTCCACGCAGCATGACCTTCCTGGTCACGACCTATTCACGCTCACACATGCCCCCCGTCAGACTTCACAGCACTCACCAGCACATGAAAGGGGAGCTGGGGCAGAAGACGAGCAGAAGACGTATCATGGCAGAAGACGAGACACAAGAGTTCATAGTGCAGTGGTTTGGTGTTCCATGACAAGATCACATGCTTGGTAGACGAGAGCCTTCATGGTGCATTTTGTGTCTGAATAAAAGATGGAAGGAGAAAGAATAATAAATCTGCCGTTGCACCAAACCTAAAAATCTATGAATTTATTGTAAGATGGGAGTTTTCAACTGTACCTGCAGAGAATAAAACCGCAGACAGTATTGTAGTATTCAAATACAGTGTAATGTTTGAATTTTAAAGTAGCATTGTTTTGGATTAAATGTGTGGTAGTTTGAAAATAGTGTCATTCTTCACTGTGTACGTCAATTTAACCGTACTTTACAGTATTTCAAAAACCGACTGACTGACATGCTTGTGATGGAGTATTATTTCAAAGCCTTTTATTTTCGTGTTTTATCTTAACCTGATTTGTCTGTTTTTGCCTAAAAATATGTTTTATGACTTTCACTACCATTCAAATGTCGGTCTGTGAGACATTTAATGTTTTTATTATGCTTATGCTCACCAAGGCTGCATTTATTTGGTCAATAGTACAGTAACATTGTGTGCAGTCATATATTATGAGAAATTCAACAATATTATTGATCTGACTGTACTGACGCTGTTGTATGAGAACTGAACTGAGCTGGATGCTGAAATCATTTTTTTTTTTTTGCAGAACTGCTTTATGAAATTAACTAATTTAATAATTGAAGATCTTTACAATGGAACTGAATCAACACTGAACTGACTTCAGCTAAACAACAGTCGAAATGCATTTTTCTGTAATTACTGTAAAGCTGCTTTGAAACTATCTGTATTGTATAAAGCGCTCTATAAATAAATGTGACTTGACTTAGTTTAAAATAATGTTTCTATTTGAATAAATGAAATGTATTCTTGTGATGGCTGAATTTTCAGCATCAATACTCGTCTTCAGAGTGACGCGATCCTTCAGAAATCATTCTATTGTGCTGATTTGCTGCTCAAGAAACATATCTTATTATTATCATCATTGAAAACAGTTGTGCTGCTTAATATTTGTGGAAACCATGCATGATATATATATATATATAGGATATTTAGAAAAGATGCATTTAAAGTTAAATTGTTACATTATATATATATATAATGTCAACATCTGAAGTGGATCAAAACCTTTCATAAAAGTTATACATGAATTTTGAACAATACCCGTTCTTGTCTTAGGACAACTTTGATGAACTTTTGATCCACTTCAAATGTTGACTAACAATTTAAATTTTGAACAATTTAATGCATATTTTCAAAGTAGTAGCCTATTATATATATTGAATATTATTATACAATAAGTATTCATATATAAATTTTTTAAATCTTACTCACCCCATACTTTTGAACAGTACTGCATAATTTAGCCAATTAGGGTTTACCTCTAAAGTCACTCTGACTGGATTTGTTATTTGCAATAGCAGAGTAAAATAAAAAGGGTTTAAAAAGCTGCACCAGACCTCATCTGTTTTGCTAGTTATTTTGAACTATCTCTACATTCATCTACGCTACTGTGCTGTGGAAATGGGTAGGAATTCCTGTGAGAAAGACAGACATTCCTTCCCTCGCTTTCTGTGATGTATGGGGACAAAATGTCATTACCAAGCTAGTGATTTAACACCCTTAAACGCTTCCAGCTGAATGCTATTCTGCCCCAATGCTAAAAGTGTCATATGGAACTCAACCTTAGTCTGCTGGGCTTTGTGTGATCTGGTGCACCTGCTCTCTTTCCCTCAGCCTCTCTCTCTCCTTCTCTTTTGCATTCATGCTTCAGATATGCAGCAGCGCTGCACTTTCACTTCTTTTGCTCTTCTTCTCACTGTACATATACTGTATAGGGCAACAAAACAAAACTTGTGAGATATATTTATGATTTAAGAATTTAACTATAAAATGAATGGTTAACTATGATTACAGAACCATATACAGTATATGTTATGGAGTCAGCACTTTTTGCTTGACTGTGTATGCTGAACATCATGGGACATAAACTAAAGTGGAACTAAATCCTAGTTAAAAACTGAGAAAATCCTGAGGAATTATATTTTCTCCTTTATCGCCATCTAGTGGCGTATAAGTTATAGTCAAGTCCTAAACATTATGTCATTCGAAGACGAAGACGTAATGTGCAGCATGGTTTTCACATTAGACCAACAATGGCCACGTGTGAATCTATATATTTGTATACATGTCTTCTTGTAGATCTGGTATGATTGGAGAAAGAAGTCAAAGAAGGGTCTAGAGGAAATATAGTTTTCAGTAAGTGGTGTTTCCTTACTGTAAAAAGTTGCTGCCTTAAATTTTTAAGTAGCCTACAGTCAACCTGGATGTTTAAGTAATTTCAGCTTAAATTACCTTGAATTGTTGAGTTGAATCTTGTCTAACTTATAAAAAAAGTGGAAAATTTAAAGAAGTTGAAAACTTATTGTGATGAATTAAAGTAATTTAAAAACATATGTTGTCATAACTTATTGATCATATATTTCTTTACAGTGTTGTATATCTGTTGTAGACCATATTTAAATGATATTTAATGCACATGGAACCTAATTGGAAAAAACTAAAGTGAGACTTTTTCAATCTATTTTGTAGTGTGTATTCCATTCTACACGTTGTTCACTAAACTGATAACTGTGTTGGTAAACCAAATGTTTTTTTAAATGGCATTTGTACTTTTTTTCTTTTTCTTTTCCTTTTTTTTCTTCTTTTTTTTTTACATTTTACTGAATAACATAAAACATGTTGACATAGGCCATGCAGACCATAGAAGCGATGTAAAAAATGAAGGGATACATTTGAAGCAAGTGTTTTTGAAAAGTAATGATGATCCCAGACAGTATGTCTTCTATACACCTCTGCCACAATTAAAGTAGACACTAGATTCATCTCCTCACTCTTCTTCATAGACTGATATGGTGAAGATAACTCCTGGCAACAGGAGTTCTTGCTTTACTCCGATGTCTGTTTAAGAGACCACAAAGGCCTTACTGGTCCCTTGGGATGTGACATGCTAGTCATGTGGAACTATGCCTATATATTAACCAGCAATGAACACAAATGAACGATACCATTGTTGAAATCAAAGTGAAGTTCTCAAGTCATTACTGCATGTTTGTTCTTCATGTTGAATTCTAATGTTCCTGCACACACATGCAGGGACGCCTAAACAATCACTGCTAATTGGCAGAGGTTAATCACAGAGACACTAAACGTTATAATTCAAAGCCATTCTCCCTGACTTATAGAAGAAGAAGAAGAAGAAGAAGAAGAAGAAGAAGACTGAACTGTCAATGTATGTTCATAGACATGGAATCATTTATGATAATGAATCATTAGCCAATCTGATTCAAGGACTTAAGAACTTTCAGGAGATGTAACTTTCAAAGATACTATTAACACATTTATGCAATTATATAAATAATAGACCTATATAAAATGGAATGGAATGTTTATTCCTATTTGACTGTAATAATGTTGTTATGATTTATTATTGGAAAATATTATTAGGCGTTCGCCTTCATGAGCTGCACATGTTTAAAATATGCAATTGCTTTGTTTTCTTTTTCATCGTTTAATCGGAAGACTGACTATTTTGTTGATAATTAGGCCTATGCCATTTAAAAGAGGTTCACGATAAATATTTTTCTTGCAATACGAATTCTTGGCCTGTCTTACTTTTGTAAATTGTCTTTTTCGTTTAGTGTTGTTGTGTTCAGTTTCTGCTCATTGTTTTTAAACTATAATAAGTTTTTCCTTGGGTTTTCTATCCGTCGTGATGTCTAATGTAAAACGATTAAAAACGACTCTATGTTGCAGTGCTTATGCAATTCCCGGTTTGAACGTTCAAGTCCTACTGGGAACATTATTAGCTTATCTGTAGGCTACTTTAATTAAAGGTTTTATGTTACAGTAAAACAGAACAATTCAATTAGCACAGACACAAGATTTATTTTATTCGACGGACTGGGTAAACCATGATTCTATAATGAAACAGCCTTATTTGAGTTGCAATTGTTTTGTGTTGAACGAAAGGCCAAGTAGGCCGTAAATATACTGAGACTATGAATGAACAATTATACTTTTTTTAAGTATAATTAGCCTAGGCATATCTAAACAGGTGCTGCTTTATTAGCTTATGACTTTTAGGCCTTGTCAACAAATGGCAGGCGATCAATCAAATGTTTGCATTGTTTTCTGCTCAAAGGCAATCTGATGGAGTGAATGAAAAGCTGGGCACTCCGCGTGTTCGTGCGTGTTTGTCTTACCCTGTGCTTTTTGTGATTGGTCGAAAAAAACTTGCTTGTTCCCCTCCATGCCCACATGAATAAAAGAAGACTGCGAGAGCCTATCGGCGCGCGCGACACCCCTCCTACACCGCGCGCTAAAGTTATCCACTTCAAGTACTCCCAACCCCTAAGCAGACTTTGTCATCCAAAACTATCAGACCTTTTAAGAAAACACTGCAAAGAATTAAGTAACCTTTGTTCACTCGAGAGCGTTTGGAGTACCCCCTCCCTGGCGCGCGCTGCATCTTGTTCTTGCGATAGTTATTTTGCTCATGACCCCCTCCGCACGAAACGACAGTGTTTATCTTTGTTTGATTTTTTTGGAGGTTTCACATCCCCGCGATAGTCTGGCTGGATATCATATTTTTTTTTTTCCCCTTTTTTGAAAAGAGGACTTAAGTGCATTTCTAGTTATTAAGGAAACATTCAACAACAAGTCTGGACTTGCTTTCGCATTTAAATCATCAGCCTTACTGTGCCTCGTCATTTGTTAATAGTAGAATGTCATCTTTACCGGGAACAGTACCGCGAATGATGCGACCGGCTCCGGGACAGAACTATCCCCGCACTGGATTCCCCTTGGAAGGTTGGTTGGACAGGTGTAGGGTAGCATACCCTTTTTTGTTGTAATTAATTGTTGTAAACAATATCAGGGCTGCAAGATTTATTCTAGTCAAAATGGTTTATTTATTTATTTTAAATAGCCTACTTTAAGTGTAGCCTAGGCCTATATTTTCACTTGCGAGTGTACCAAATTATCGAATATATTGAGATGCTGTACGCAATGTCCGAGATTTCGCTTCTGAAAGTTTTTTATGTTCCTTTTTTGTGGCTTTATTTACATTTTGATGATTAGCGTGCGATTCTGTGCATCAGAATAATATATATATATATATTTTTCCCAGGGCCACTTTCTTGCTGGCAAAGATCGTCTTAAAGTGGTTCAAATAAAACTTTCAAATACTAAGCCATACCCGTCACTGTATTTGTTGACGTGATCTAATAGTGGCGCAAGTGAATACAGAATGCACAAAGAATTATACTAATAATTGAACAACATGCGAATAATGAAGCAGGATGCATCCAGCCGAGAGGACCACTCAAGAGCAAATTACATTAAATGCAAAATTCTCTAGTATTTTCTTTCAGTAATTGACAGAAAACACAATTTACAATTTAAAACTAGCCTACTGCGAATTTTAAACAGCTTGTCAAGAAATTTAAGTAGCAGGAGCATTTTTTTTAGCATTTTTATTTATTTATTAGAAGAATAAAAAATCATTATTTATTATTGTGTTTTTGTAAGACAGATTTCAACTAAAAAAATGTGATTCCATTAGTACAAAGTGCTTCTCGTGCAGGCTATTTGATATATTTGTATAGCCTATCAAATATATAATTAACCTATATTTATTATTATTACTAGCCTATTATTAGACGCCTTTTGACGAAAAAAAGGAAAATGTTTGTCTGGATTCTTAGTGATAGCTAGCCAAAGTTAGATTTAATTCCCGTTTCTCATACTGCAGTTTCAACTCCTCTGGGTCAAGGTCGAGTGAATCAGCTTGGCGGAGTTTTCATCAATGGCAGGCCTTTGCCAAATCATATCCGTCACAAAATAGTTGAAATGGCTCACCACGGCATCCGTCCCTGCGTGATCTCCAGACAACTTCGCGTTTCCCACGGTTGTGTGTCCAAAATCCTCTGCCGGTATCAAGAAACTGGTTCGATCCGTCCTGGAGCAATAGGAGGAAGTAAACCCAGAGTAAGTTTATTATTAGTATTAGCTGGGTATTTTGTATTTTGTACATTTTATTTTTCTAGCTTTTGAATGATTTCATTTTAAAACCTTCGTTTGAGAAAAGATGATAGCATATTAAAAGTAAAATGAAGAAAAGGATATTTAAACTGGGCACGTTAATGTATGGCTTCAATTTGTTCTAAAATTGGTTCTGCTGTCTTTTTTCCCTCTTCACCCACTCTTTCTATTTTTCCATTCTCCTTGTATCTCCTCTCTTTTTCTACCAAACACAAAAGCAGGTGGCATCACCTGACGTGGAAAAACGAATCGAAGAATACAAGCGCGAAAATCCCGGCATGTTTAGTTGGGAGATTCGGGATAAACTGTTGAAGGACGGTGTGTGTGACAGAAGTACAGTTCCCTCAGGTGAGGCCTCATCTGGTAAGCAAACCCCCTTCTTTTTTTTACCATGTCCTCCAGCGTAATTTCTATCACAATCATTTTGTACATAATTTAACAAATTGAACAGAAAATAAAAATAGATTATTTTATTATTATTTGTAGGCTATAATAGTTTATACTAATTATACATTACAAGTATAGGTAATGTTAACGTTATTATTATTATTATTATTATTATTATTTCCCTACTATAATAATTATTATTATTTGAATTATCCCATCAGTAAGTTCTATCAGCCGGGTTCTACGTGCGCGTTTCGGCAAAAAAGACGATGAGGACGATTGCGACAAAAAAGATGACAGTGGGGAGAAAAAAACCAAGCACAGCATTGACGGCATACTGGGAGAGAAAGGTAAATCATTTAAATTGTCTTCTGATTGTAGGCTATATGCAGAAGAAGAAGAAAAAACACATGACTACTTGTTTAAATAAATTTTGCGCTTGAGTTTATTGGGCATCTGTTAAATCTGCACAATAAATCGGTGTGTGCTTTTTGTGTCAGTGCTCTGCGTCTTTCCCATCGCTTGAGATTTCTCTGCTTGTTCAACTGTCATTTAGTAATTTGATCTAGTGTGTATTTATACTGGCTCTGACGGATTGTATTTAGGCCTTGATCTATTTGTATAACAGACTCATTTGATTTGACGCCGAGGAAACGGTAACTGACAGATGACCGATGTGGCAATCAATATCAATTACAGCCCATAAGTTCAGCATTGCCCGCTGGTTCTCGCGATAATTCGGCACGCTTATTCGCACGTTAACAGACCTTTCCATCTGGCAAAGAGTAATGAGCATTTCCCCTAACAACACTGTAATAATATGAATATTTTTTAGGTAGTTTCGATTTAATTTACTTAAATTTTTTCACTATTATGAAATAACACAATAGTTAATTTTTTCTAAGCTATTGAGGTCATAGCCGTGTCCAATGTTTTTTTTATCTCGGTAGAATAATTAACCACAAAAAGACAAGTCGTATTGTTTGCTTAAAATAATCGTGCTAAAAAACATTTTCGTTTTGAGACAGTCGCTTTTTTTACACTTGAAGATGAACCTCAGTCCAAAGATCTCTGCTTCACTGAAGTTCTTTTGGAGCGAGGAATCTAAAGCAAGGCTTCGAAAGAAGGAATGAAGCCCTCCTTTCACATTCAAAAACCCGTAAAGGGGGGAAAAACTTTTAACAAAAGGCCAAGAGGAGGACTATAGAGAGATGAATTATTCAATACACCCTGCTGGTAGATAGTTTTGTAATATTATGGATTCGTCTGTTGGAATAGAATGAGATTTGGAGGGTGCAAAATGTTTTATTCTTGTTTGGAAATGCCCACTGCTCTTTTTGGAATCACTATTGTGTTTCTATAGCTGACGTTTAGAGAGGTGGTTTAGGAGGTGCTCGGCCCGTCATTACGCTTATGTTATTTCAACATTAGAATTAATGCAACATTAATTGGTTATTGGTAGGCTATAGGAAATTCGTCGGTTTTATTCGTATTCAATAAAAAAAAATTTAACATGGGAATAATAATGTTTTCATTTTTGAAATATAACAAAGGGCTTTTTATTTTATTCAGAGGATGCGTTCTGCACTATTTAAAATGGCCTTTAACATGACTGTGTGCTCGATTGATCTCAAATTTGTATCGTTTTAGAACCCACGTTTGTGTTTACGCGTATGTGTGCGTGAGCGCGCAAACTCAAAACCCTCATACAACCTCTGTGGACTTAATTCATAGGCCAGCAGGAGCCACAGCTATTGGATTACGGATATGCGAAGTGACAATCCGTGATTAGAAATTTTTGCCATTGCCTTAAACGCTGTGGGTTGAGAATATGAATAGGCCTATTTGAAACTTATGAATGCATGCATTTCTGCTAGGATTCATGAATAATTTGTAGCCTAAATATCAGTAGCCTCATGTTTATTTACATCTCCAAATTTACTCCACATTTGTCTTACATTTTGTGAAATGTCTTTTCACGTTTAGCTTTATCCAGTGTCATACAAGTGAGATGGGGCTAAAATGCAATATTTTTCAAGACTTAAAAAGATTTTTCTCAGGGCTTGTTTCACTTGATCATCCAACTGGCATTTAATAATGTTAAGACTTATTAGAGTTCGTAATGAAAACGTGTCTTTTGAACAAGCGGCTGTGTTGGAGATGGGTGTAATAGCTCACAGGCATAGCAAGAAACTTATTTATCCCCAATCAGCTCTCACTGCCTGAGTTCCAAGCACAACGTTATTTTGAAAGGTTTTAAAGCAGATTAAATTGAGCCTTTTCTTTCTCTTCGCTTTCATCTTTAAACGGCCCTCACTGGCTAGCCTTCGGCACAATTTCTTGAGATTTTTTTCCCTTTTCTCACACTTGTTCGTATATTTGTTTTATTGTATTTTTTTGGTCTATTTCAGTTGATTTGACGCACAAATACATGGCAAATGAATGAGACCCCAAGCAGACTATTTGTGGACAAATTGGGCAGTTTTGTATTACTATGGGTGTGAAATTATTGAACAAAGAGAAGTGAGTCCTGGCTTCATAACCAAGCCAAAACTCCACTCTTTGTCTATAAATGGGTCTAATCATGCTGTTTTAAAACATAAGTCTGTCTATTTAGTAGCCTAACTTCTGAAATAAGCTGTCCCCACAGCATACCTGTCATTTTGTATTTAACGAATTTTCACAGTTGTTGTGCTCCTATTTATCAGTTCTGACATAACCATTAAATCAGTGTTTGTATCTGAGTATGAAAGGCGGGCACACATGTGGTGCTTTAGCCTTCTCGACCAATAAAATTTCATTTGACCCCGAGAAAAATTTGTCGGCCAGTTAATGGAGATTGACTGATTTGCCCATTTGACATCAGTCGGTTAAACCAATTGGCGTTTAGGGACTAATCCCACAAGAACGATATCGTTCAAACGAATTACGTGCATTTCTTACCTGATAAGTGGTAAGACACAAAACTTTCAAAAATACAATAGAAAAAAATTCATTGAATTTCTTTTTCTTTTCTTTTTTTTGCTGTGTGGTGAATTTGCCTTCACATGCTATCGGAAATTCCCTACTTCCCACTTCTGAAGTCGTGATTACGAGCTCATCGCATTCAAATTTTGACTTGAGAGGGTGTTCATGTCCAATTTTTTAACTATAAAACTAGTAGATTATTTACGATAATTCCGATAGCAGATGAAGGCGGCATTAATGAATGTTTAATGAGCATTCGTCATTCCATTCGAGAATGCTGCAAAATACCAATTACATCGAAAGAATGCAAAGTGTTGGCAAGCGGGTCGTTCCCAGATATTTGTAGAGAAACCGAAGTTACTGTATACTTGAGACTTTGAAATAAGCTTCGTTTGAAGAAAGAAGACCATGGGATGAGTCGGGAGACCACTTCAAACAAATCCATCTGGAATGGGGGGAGAGAGAGAGAAAGAGAGAGAGATTTAGTGAAAGTATGGGGAAGTTATTTAGCTATTAATATTTTTTCCTCAGGCATCGAGAGTCACTCCATCTGCACTTTCTCGCAGCTATTTGGCTGGGCTGAAATTGAGGGAGACCCAAATGTTGGGAAGAGATAACACAATCATCACAGCCGCGGTCCTGCGCTGTGCATCAATGTATTAAACTCGGATTAACCTCCCCTTTCCCCTACACTGCTATACCCAACACATTTCATTGGAAGTTTGAGATGGGGGGCGTTTTGTAATAATAATAATAGCAATAATAATAAATAACTATTATTATTATTATTATTATTATACAGTATTCAAACAAATGTCTATTCACAGAATTATAGTTTAATACAAAATACGTTAGAATAAGTTCATGTGCAAGTATTATGTGTAGCTTCTGGTAATTATACATTTTTCTTTTCACTGTTAGTTAGACATAATTAATCAAAGTAAAACGTAGGTAATGTTGTAACGTGGGCACTGCTATAAGCGTTTCCTGCTATTCGCATGCTTAGCAGATGTTATTAAAATGCATAATACAACTGTTGTTGAACAGCAATGAGAGACAGTAAGAATTCTGCCGAATAATAGAACAAGTCTGGCGTTTGTATAAGCAATCTCTTTGCATCTTGCATCGTCTAATGATGAGACTATGCTGTGAAATATGCTAATCCAGAGATCATGACACCAGAGCGCCTGTTTAGTGTCAACGGCATTGCCTCGTGAAACATTTGCAGTGTAACTGAATTACATGCTAGTTAACTTCAGTCCTGCACTTTGCTGAGGAAATTATTTTCCAAACGTACACCCAGGATGAAGTTCATACAAAAACCAGGCCTGCACCAAATCCAGGTCTTTAATTCGTGGAACGAATCGAATGTCGGAAAATGTCGAATACAGTTTCTGTTTTTCCTCACATCTTTTGACAGCTTTTAAAAATCATGTCTTACACCTCTCTCCTTGAATTCGTTTTGGGATCGTTTTGATAGATTATTTCCGTCTATCATGTTGTATGTGGACTGTTTAATAAATATTTCTAAATATTGTGTAGGCTACGACAAAAATAGTCGAAAATATTCGAGTCAAAGTGTCTGAATAGCGTCATCACAGCCAGTCTTAAGAATAGAAATTTGTCGTTAATCATTTAGAAAATGTCAAATGCGCAAGTCCCCTTGAACAGAATATTAATATGCAATTATTTTCAACAGCTTTGCTGACCTGTTAACCTGGGGCGGATCCTGTACTAGATGCAATGAAGAGGATTTTGTGTGTTTCAGATGTTTAAGGGAGAGAGGAAGAAAAAAAAATAGAAAGTAGGTGCAGAAAAGTCGAGGCGTCTGGAGGAAATTGAGAGGCTTATAGTCTTTGATCCTTGGGTGCTTTTTCTTATCGGAAACATTGGTGGTGACACCACGACAATGGGAGTTCATCATATTACAGACTGCCAGTGCAGCTTTCAAGACGGCCTGTCTATTAATTAAAATATTTCTTGCCATGTGGGACAAGGAGCCTATCTCAGTGCACATAGGCGAATGACTTTTGGATATCAGCTGTTTTTACCCCATTTTTTATTATTATTATAATTTTTTGTTAAAGGTACAATCTTACATTTCGGCATGGCTACTTAGTGAAATTCATATGTCCACTGTAGAAGACATAGCGATTAATCCCTCCCCCCCCGTCTCATAAAAAGTAAGCGCATCCTTTTCCACTCAATAGTTAATACTTAATACTTAACTATCAAAACGAATATGAAACCAATAAGTTTTCAATTAGGAAGTCCTGACATATACCTGCAACCTATAGGATGATTTGGGCAATCATACAATTAGATGTCAGAGATTTGCACTGTGTTATAGAGTTGGGGGGGCTGGCATCCTGTTAGACCAGAAGAACAAAACGAACAAACGACTAGGGGAAACTCCTGCTGACACTAATAAAAGTATTGGCCTCCGGGCTTCCTATGTAATGTCACAAAAGTGTTTTTGATGCCCTAGACTCGCCATCGCTTTAGCGCTGTATATGTGCCCTGTATAAGTGGAAGAGCACGGGACTCTTGGTGACCCCATATTAAAAACCTAGATGTTTCATTCATTAGTCCAAAATACATTTAAATACCATTTCGAAATCAGCAACGCGGATCGGTTGAGATATGGAATTAAGCCAATTGTTACTTTATTTCTGAAAATACGTGAATGTAGCATGACATAATATTTTATAGCAGGCTATAGCTGCAAAATATTAGGAATGTATTGAGTAGCCGCGAGTAAAAATAACACGACTAAATTCAACCAGTGGATTATAAACGCATTTCAACAATATAGGATGCGTAAAAAATCATACGGAATTATTGGCAAAAAAGGCAATTAATATATGTATGCTTTAATTGGCCCTTATGGGTGTTTAAATTAAGGAAACAAGCAAAGACTTGCAAACGTTCAACATACGACTCGACTTGTTGATTTTGATCTTATTGTTCGTATCGCTTTCAAACCAGCTTTAATGGCCTCTTTGGGAATACAAATATACGAAAAGAGGAGTTACCAAAGTGGAGGGAGGGAGAGGGGTTGAATCGGGTGAATTGCTGCCCACTCCTTTACCATGGAGTGTTCAGTAGCCATTCCTTAATCCTTCTTTCATTTTTGCCGACAAATGCCAAGAATCCTGTCTGGAGACCCAATGGGAGACTGATCATCTAACAAAAGGGAATCCTTCCACAAAGAAGGAGTGCCAAACGTGGTTCAGGGCACTCATAAACAAACCAAAGGAAAAGTAACCATTTGCCGATAGATCTATAACTTTTTGAGCACAAATGTTGAAACGTATGGGTCGACGTATGTGTTTTGGGCAAATGAGAATTTGCTCCGACATTTTTTCCACTGCAGGTGTCCGTGTACAAATGCGCCAAATAAACACTATTAATGTAGGGTCATTGAATAGACAAAAATAACGGGATTGGCTCTGTTTGAAAATGGAAGTCGAAATAGCCTATTGGCCATAATGTGTATTTATTTATTTTTTATGAAAAAAAGAGTAAGACAAAAAGTATGGCTCTGTTATTTTATTAATACAATTTAAACAAGCACAAGTTAAAAAGCGAACATATTTGTCTATTTCAGCGTTGTTTTTCTGGCCTGAAGTTTAGACACATTTGTAGTAAACGTTTTTACTTGACCTATAAGACAAAAAGTTCTAAATAAAGTAGCCTACTTGAATTCAAGCTGCTCTGACTAAAATCCCATCAAGATTTGCATAATTGAGGCCATTAATTATCATTTAGCTCATTAATTAATGTAGGAACAAATCTACCATGTGATGTTAGAGAGTTTAAACCATGTTTCAAGGTGCACCTCTATCAATTTCATTAAAAAAGTCAAGTCCTCCATTCTTCTGTGAATTAACTTTTGTTCCTTCTGCGGTTTGCTTTTTTGTTTGACCAAAAATTATTCTGGTGTCTGAAAGCCCTCTTTCCTGATTTAAAGACAGTCACTTCAAAAGGGAGAAAGAAAAGGGGAAAGCCAACCGTCTGTTATTTTGTGTCTTTGGCCTCTCTGCGTAGGCTATTCAGGCAAGTTGATGAACTCCTCCAAAAGTTTATTAAGAGGAGCAAAACAATGGTGTCTAAAGCCTTTAGGCAGCCAAAAGAGACAGTTTATAAACTAGCTGCCATTGTTCCTCAAAAGCAGATGCATGAATACCTTTGAATGGGCTCCCTCAAACTGACACGATCAAGCTAGACAACAGCATGTTAAAAGGAACTGCCTTTCTTTCTGCTGCCCAGATTTGTATTTCTCCTGCATTAATGTACATCTGCGGTAGGAGGGGTCCAAGCTGGACGAGCTCAGTCCCAGTCAATACCCAAACCCACAGCCTTTTGGGCTGTTTGAAGTAAAGTCCTATGTTCTGCACGCCCTCAGTGGGCTGCAGGTGTCACAAGCCTGAGAGAAATATGGTAATCTAAGAGCACAAGAAAAGAGTCACCCTCCTTTTGACATTTTAAACAGAGCATTTTCCAAGTGAATGACTTGAAATTGCCTGTTTGTAGGATTTGAATTTTGTCTTAATGCAGGCAATGGGATTTATAGGGCTTCCGTGTAAAGGTTTAAGGCTTCAAAATGTAGACACGTGGTGTGTTTAATTTTTCAACTTTAGTGCCATATCTGGTTAAATAGCACTGTTTGAATAAATTAAGAATCTACATTTGACCCAATAATTGAATACATTTTATTGCTTTATTTTCAAATGCTTGTTTGCAATTAAAAGAGCACGAGACACAACATTTATTTATTTAATGGTTTAGATTATTGGCAGTGTCTAATGTTTGTCTTTATTTTGAGTTTATTGTAATCTGCTACAACTAAATATTTAGTTGTCAGGTTCAGGCAGTTTGATGGTGAAAACAAAAAAAGGGCCAGAAACTTTTCTTTCTTTCTGTAACTTCTTTGTTTTACACTATAGCATTCATTTATACCCTCTGGTTGTCTTCTCTGTGTTGTTTTCAAGCAGCCTTGTTTACTTGTCCCTTTGCACAAACAACATATCATGTCTATATTGAGTTATTTTTTGAGGACCCATAAAGAGGCCAGTGAAAGCTGAGGGAGCATGCATTGCTTTCTGTCTGGCACGTGAAGTATAATTACATTCTTCTCCGGTCCACAATGTTGACTCTGTTTAGACATGAATCAAAGCAATTTAGTTTTGGCTAAAAAATGAGAGAATGGCTTTCACATTGCCAGCTCCAAAAACAAGTCTTTCAGAAACAGAGCGATGTGTACAAACAAGTGATTATGTGTTTTCCTCATTGTAGTTGTTTTGTGTAATTGTAATGGATAAGATGCTATGTTTGTAAGGGAATTGATACTGAAAATTGATTTAATTCCTTGATTGGAGCACTTTGTTTACATCAGTATAATTACTAGCTAACAAGTTGATGAATCTCTCTGTGATGAAATGACATCTAATGTGAAAATATAACAGTATGCACTATGATAATATACAACTGTTGTTTTGATTGTTGTTTTAGTCTTAAGCAATAATTTAGTCACTTGATCTTAACTATGATTGTTCACAGCATGTTACTCAGTCTGGCACAAGATACAAAGTCAGTACAGTAATATAAAGGGTACATTTACATGACAGCGATGCGCTTAAAACGGAAAAGGTTTTCCTTCGCGTTTATCGCGTACAGACAACAAAGTTGTCAAAACGATCCTCGTTCACACGGATCCGCGAAAACGACTAAAAACGCTGTTTTATGCACGCTAGGCCAGTAGGATGCCACTTTGTAAAGAAACACTATGCGCCTATAGACTGAACACGTAATACGCCTATGCATGCGCATTACTAACCGTTTTGAAAAATTCATGGTTTTGTAGTTTGCACGGAAACGATAACTGAATAATTTTCAAAAACGTGCCCCCAAAATGACGCTGTTTTGTAAATGAACGGCCAAAACAGATAATTTTTTTTCTGTTTTTGGTTGAAAACGGTGTTATGTAAAGCCCTTTAAAATGTCTTTTAACCCTAAAATTCTCATGGTGAAAGTTGTATTTTCAATCTAAAGACCATGATTACGAATAACTGTTGGCATTTCCATAATATGTTCTGGTCACAAAAATACCCTTAGAAATCTGTCCAAGCATGGCCCATTTTATAGGTAACAGTAGCCTAATTAAGTGAGGAGGCCAATTGCGCTGCATCAGTCCTGTGATTAGTGACGAACAACATGGTCCAATGGCTTAAAAATCAGCGTCAGCCCACGCTACTTATGGCCATAAAATTTCTCATTTTATGCTCTTTAGCGGCTTCACCCCGAGATTCTTCATTAGCTTTATTTATATGTGTGTTTTGCACTCACACAAAGACAATAAACATGTTCCTAGAGTGTTGCAAATCAGAAATTTGCTCAGATTTTTTCCACCAACTTAAATGGTGAATGTGCTGGGCAGTGTGAGAGCAGCAGAGGGGCCAGGCAGCTGTGAGGGAGTCTAGCCCGCTCCCCTCTCCCCATGCTGGCTTCAAACAGGGCACTTGTCGTACATTTTTAACTAATGGGCTTATTTATGCAGCTATTGTCAGTTTTTCTTCAGGCTACTCTTTCCACATGGACTTTTTTCTCTCACCCTGCAGTATACAAAAGCAAGTACTGCTCACAGTTTTTTTTTTTTTGCATCTCTTGATATGAGATTTGTCATTTCAAAACTGTTCTGGGTGCAGTGTTGCAGCGTTGAGTTATTATGGCCCCCCATTGAATTGTATTTAGCAGGTTTGCACGTAAAGACATCAGAGCCCCTCATTTATGTTAGAGGGTCTGTGATTTGACAGACCGCTCAAAGAAAAGCTTACCTCTTCTTTAAGATGCACTATATAGATGCATTTCAAATCACTTTTTCTTCATCTCTGACTATTTATTTGCTTTTCTTTAGGAAATATGATTATGCCTTTTTATGATTATTTATTTTCACTTTTGGCATTTGTATTTAAGCCCTAGGCTGTCCACTTAAAGCTCACATTGATATATTAAGATTTATTTCCCATAAGCTAAGTCAGTGGTAAAATTGACATTCAGCATTTTTTTTGTTTATGCAACTGTTTTATCTCAAGAAGAGACACACGCCACTGCTGTGGGAAAAGCGGATAAAGGCTTTGCATTTAATAAATGGTAGTTTGCTAAGACATAAAGCCATGATAACACAAACATCTTTGTGAGGATGGAATTAAGTTCAGCTGCAGTTTTACTGTAAGTATTTACAGGGAAGGCCTCACATGGAGAAGCATAAAGTTTTCTGCAAATTTACTTTATTGCAGTAATGCAAGGAAACTTTTATCTGAGGCCAATGGATATTAACAATGGCATTTTGTGTCAGAGCTAGTTCTAATATTTATGACTGGGGAACTATAGTTCACTCAAAAACAGAAAATGTATTTATTCACTCTCATGTCATTCTATTACTTTCTTTTTTCTTCTACAATGAAAGAAAATGGGCCCAAAATGACATTGTACCATAATAACTTTTAGTGTATGGACAAAAATGACTTTTTTTGTATTCCATACAAGAGACAAAGTCATACACACTGTAAAAATAAATAAATTTTGACCTTGAGAATAAAGTAAAGATTTTTAGAGTACGTTTTACAAGAAAATACTATTGCAGTCTTTCTACTTCAATTTTAAGATGAATACTGTTACTTGCCATTTCTTTGTAATTATTTGTGAAATTTGCTAGCAATTTCTGGGTGAAAATTCTACACCAAACATTTTTTTCAGTTTGAAACAACATGAAGATGAGTAAATTCATTTTCTGCTTATAATGTATCATGTGGGGCAGTTAAAATCTGACATGGTGTACAGATTCCTGTTCCAACTGATATGTGCTGAAGGATTAAAACATTTTTCGGTCCTCTCTGACACACACACACACACACACACACACACTGTAGTTTAATAAGCTATAGGCACGGTAGGATAAATGGCTGATTTTGTCGTCTTTCTCACCTTTTAGATATTTGATTAAGTTCCACGGTGCTGATTGCTTTTGACCTCAATTAGCGGGATCTCAATCCCAGGAAATGAAAACTCAATATGAAAAAGAAAGAATGAGATGGGAAGTAAACGGACACCTGCCTTTCAGTTTCTCGCAGCTAGAAACTAAATTAGAGCTCTCTCCGGCTTCCATTGACCAAGTTAAGTCAGCACTTCCCACCAAATTGACAGCGCTGCACATATCTAAAGAACCCCCCCCCCCCCCCCACACACACACACCTCCCAATTGCCTAAAGATATTTTAAGAACCATTTCAGAGTTGTTCTTAAACAGCAGTGTAGCGAAATTCAGCTAATACAGCAGAACAGATGTGATCTTCACATTCATGTTCTGTGTGGATCTGATAACTAAAGCAAAACATGATTTCTTTAACATGATATCCAAAGTAGGTCTTATCATCCTAACATATTCCACATTCTTTATCCTATCTGTCAATAGTTATAGTTTCATTGTCAAAACTCCCTTTCAGTTACCACATTCCAGAACGTTCAAAACCCAAGAGACACAAGCCATCCTTAGAGTCTCCCTCTCGCTGTCTCTCTGCACTGCCACCCCCTTTTCCCTGCTCCTAAATGGATTCATATTCAGGCAGCATTTTCCAGTGGAGCTTGGGCACAGAGAGTCAATATGTCAGCATTTATTGATGCCCTCAGAGCTGCACAGGGTTGTCAGGCCTCTTTTCAGGCTTAAATGGCCCCCTAAGGTGCGTCTTCTATTGGGCCTGAAAGGCCACTGAGGCCCCCGAGTCTCTCTGTTGTTTAAGGTGAGCACACTCTCACACAGGCACGCTGGACAAAAAGCCCACTGAGCCTTCATACACATGACAGGACCTATAAAAGAGCATCACCCATCACCTCTCCTTCACATCTTCCCTCTCTTTCTCTCAAATGTTTTTGAATGCTACAAAAAGAAAAGAGGGCTAATTGTTTGTTGTGGGAGCCAAAATTACGTCGCTTTCCCTCTTTTATTCCATGGAAAGAAATTAATGAATGTGAAGCAGAAAGCAAATCTGAACTGAGCAGGACTATTGTGTTTTGGTTTTGTATGTAGCATTCAGTTTAATAATAAAAAAAAAAAAACAGTATTCATTACGGTTAACGGTGTTATAGTTTTTAGTGTTGAATAATAAATGCTATTAAGTTTGACCATTGTAGCACTTGTCTGAATTATTAGCAGTAATTTAGTAGATATTCTTTTTACTTTAGTTTTATAATAAAGATAAGATTTGAATTTCGTCAGAAGGATTAGGTATCGCTAAGGAGACAGCGGGTTGTCATGAAAAGTAACAGACAGACACAAGATTAGAAGTATAATTGGTTTCACTTTAAATAAAAAATAGAAAATTTGTCAAGTAAAAGAAAGTAAAATCACAAAATCACAAACAATAGTCAACACGATTGACTATGAAAATTCCCACCTCGAGTGCACTCTTGTCGGTGTTTTCATATATATACTCACATAGTCAGTTTAACACTCAGAAAGAAAATAGAAAATAACAAACAAGATGCAACAGAAAAGAGTATAATCTCTCTCTCTTGAGACCCTTAAGTGTCTCACGTAAAAGTCCCAATGTCTCTCAAATCTGGATTGTGGTTGACCCTCAAAAAAAAAGAAGAAAAATAGTTCTTAAAATCAAATTTGTGATCGAGTACGAGTAGCACTGGAAACTCAAGGAAAGGATATCGGCCTCCTCTCCACAACGTGATGTCTTCTCCCTTTCTAAAGACTGGGTTGGCTCGCCATCAAACACGGAATCTACAAGACGTCACAGAAGGTCGTGCAGTCATCACATCTCCACGATATCAAGAAGAAAGAAAAGAAAAGAAAACGGAAAAACGAAAGGAGAGAGAAAAAAAAAAACCTGGCCTGATCACAGACCAGTACATTCATTTAGTACATTTCAAAATAAGTTCCACATCAAAGATACAGAATAACATCTAATACACATTTACAATTACCATTTCTTCATGAAATAATATAATCACATTAATTTACCTCTGAATCAATAGCTCTCTTTCTAATACAGACACGTTGCCAACAATGGCGACGGTGAACTCTGAAATGAACAAATAATAACCACGCGGTTCAATATAACCGCTCAAACTGAAGTAATCACATAACCAGTAGACATACAGTACAAATATATTTTTTTCACAGAATTGATTAACTAATTATTTACCTTGGTGATCGTTTCTTTCTTTTGCTCTCACACAGGCGCAACTACAGGCGTGCGTGATCATAAAATGGCGTCGGTGAACTGCAATGTACAATGACCACGCGGTTTACTTCAGACATTTATGACTACTCGGATCAAAATACAATTTAAAGAGAAAATAACCAGTCCACAGCAACTAATTTACGGTTTAGTAGCAGTAATTCTATCTTATTATGAAGTAATACAGTCTTTTTATCATTAATTATATGATACTGACTCACCAGGTAGAATGTATTCCTCTATTCAATCGACTTCTTATTCAGAATGCATCAAATTAATAAAATCTCGACTTTCTCATACTCTTTCCACAGATTCTCAATCTAAGATTTATAGAAACGGATCACGACGATCAGATTGCGTCTGCTCTTCTCAATCAAGCTCGTCTCTTCTGTCATTGCGCATGCTCGTCGACACCCATGACTCAAATGACAAAGAGCTCTCATTGGTTGATCACTGAGCTTTTATCTAGAATGAATTTGAATATTTATTCATTTTTATATTATTCACTTTTTTCATCTCTTATCAACTTTTATTAAGGGAACAGATCACTAAATTGTGTTTAAATTAAATTAACTTTATTTAACCTGTGTTACATTCTCCCCTCCTAAATTCATGCAAGTCCCTTTGCATGTTCTGCTTGGCTGACTGGTGACCACACTGTGTAAACCATTAGGCAGCAAGGGAAGGACATTCAGATTTTCATCTCCACCAAGAGATTTAACAAAAGCCGAATTCAGACCTTGGAACAAAGATTGGACCACATATATTAATGGGTTTCCTGGCTGAAAATAAGTAAGTCGCTCTGGTTCTCCTCTCTGTCTAACAGAACGCCTCGGTAAGGTGTCTATCTCATCTTCTGATTGTTGTTCTGCTTTTACAGGAACATCTGAACTTTCAACAACACTGGTTACTTCAACTTCATCAACAGAACTACCCATTACAGCATCGACTTGGCCCTTATCAGGTAAGTTACTTTGTTCAAGGACACCGGGAACATTAAGAGGTAAGTGTTCACCAGGTGTATCGAAAGGTAAGTATTCATCAGGATTACCGACTGGTAAGGCTTCAATAAGTAAATTATTACTCTGGTCGCCCTGCAAAGTTTCGCCGGTTGAGAAAGTTTGTTCGGCTGAGGTATCAGCAGAATCAGCGCTCACAGTCTCTTTTTCCGCACAGATATCATGAACTGTAGAGAACCGTACTGTCTCTATATTTGGAGTACGACTGTACTCACAATACGAATTTCCTTCTTCAGGATCAGAGAGAGAAGTGTCATCAATTAACGGAACCTTAGGATTCTGTCGTGTTCGAGGTCTTGAGATGGATTTGTTTAGAGTGGGTGGTTCAACTTCGGGAGACGGTAAAAACCCACACGGGAGCAACAGATCTCTGTGAAGAGTACGCAGAGGACCGTCCTTTCTCTCTGGACGAACAGTATAAACTGGCAATTCAGCTGCCTGACTCACCACAACATACACCTCAGACTCCCACTTGTCTGCTAACTTGTGCTTCCCGCGTATCCTAACGTTCCTCACTAACACTCGATCACCAATCTCCAAAGAACAATGAGTTACGGATTTGTCAAACCTAGCTTTGTTTCTTTCTGCACTTTTTGACATACCACGTGACGCAAGCGAATAACTCTCTTTCAGATTGGTTTTTAGATGCTTGACATACTCGGAATGAGACTGTCGCAGACCATCTTGATACGGCAACCCAAAAGCAAGGTCGACGGGTAACCTGGGTTGACGTCCAAACATCAATTCGTAGGGAGTGAACCCAGTGACCTCATGTTTCGTGCAATTGTACGCATGAGCTAAAGGTTTTACAAAATCTCTCCAACGAACCTTGTCCTTTTCTTCTAAGGTACCCATCATACTGAGCAAGGTCCTATTGAAGCGTTCGACCGGATTTCCCCTGGGATGATAAGGGCTGGTTCGGGATTTTTTAACACCTGCCATTTCACAGAGCTCTTTAATGGTACGTGATTCAAAATCTCGGCCCTGGTCGCTATGAAGACGCTCGGGGAACCCATAATGCACAACAAAATTTTCCCAAAGACATTTTGCTACCGTCCTTGCCTTTTGGTTGGGTGTGGGGACTGCCACAGCATATTTGGTAAAGAAGTCAGTGATTACCAAGATGTCTCTCGTGTTACTCTTGTCCGGCTCTAATGAGAGAAAATCCATACAGACCAACTCTAAAGGTCTTGTGGCTTGGATATTAACCAGCGGTGCAGCTTTTTGAGGCAATGATTTCCTCCTCACACAACGACCGCATGTTCGGATCTTTTGTTCTACTTCCGCAGCCATCTTCGGCCAATAGAAACGAGACCTTACTAAATCTAGAGTTCTCTCTACCCCCATATGACCCATACTGTCATGCAAACTGCTCAATACAGAGGGCCTCAGTTTCTCAGGTAGCACGAGTTGGTAAGTAACTAATTCCTCTACTTGCCGCTTCCGATAAAGCACCCCATCTTTTAACTCAAGACGGTTCCACTCTCTTAGAAAGAAAGGAAGATCTGGGAGTTCCCTCCTGACTGTTGGCGGAGGCTTTTCTCCCGACTCTAAGAAAGACACTACTTCTCGAATGACTGGATCTGCCCTTTGCTCGTCACAGAGGTTCCCTGACAGGTAAGATACAACAGGTAACCCCTCTAAATCACCTTCTTGTGCGTAACTATCAGGTACTGCATCAGGGTGAAGTGCAAGAGACTCAACAAAAGCAGCACCAGACCCAACGTCCGTTGGCGGTCTGACCAGATGCTTCTCACATATCGCCTGAACTACGTCACTTGCGGTGTCACACGAATCTGCAGCTTCCGCGAGATGATTCTGCATAAACTGTTGAATTCGTTCGTACTCTTTTTGCGATTGAGGATTTTCAGGCAATTGTTCCTGCGGTCGCCTTGATAGACCATCAGCATCAGCATTTAACTTGCCTGCTCTGTACTGTAACTTAAATGAAAAAGTGGAAAGGGCAGCAAGCCACCTGTAGCTAGTCGCATCTAGTCTCGCCGTGGTTAGAACATACGTTAAAGGGTTACTGTCTGTAACGACGGTGAATTGGCTACCATACAAATAATCCCTAAACTTTTCAGTTACTGCCCATTTAAGGGCAAGAAACTCAAGCTTATGCGCCGGGTAATTGGACTCACTGCGGGATAACCCTCTACTTGCATATGCAATGACTCGCATCCTCCCTTCCTGTTCCTGATACAGGGCTGCTCCTAAACCCTTGGTGCTGGCATCTGTATGCAGGAAGTAGGTAAGTTTAGGGTTAGCAAAACCCAACACAGGCGCAGTAGTCAGGTTGTCGATAACAGACCGAAACGCTTCCTCACAAAGTGGGGTCCAACGGTCTCCGAACGAATCTTTAGGGTTATGGTATGAACCCTTACTCTCACTCCGTTTAACACTTTTCCTAGTCGGCGGATACCCTACGGTCAGATCGGTGAGTGGTTTCACAACCCTAGAGTAATCCTTAATAAAACGGCGATAATACCCCGAAAAGCCCAAAAACGACCTTAACTCCTTAAGGTTTTTGGGACTCGGCCAGGTTTTTAAGGCTTGTATTTCCTCCGGATCAGTCTCAACGCCGTGCTCAGACACAATGTGCCCTAAATAACGAACGGACGTCTGAAAGAACTTACATTTCTCAGGGGCGAGTTTTAGCCCATACTCTCTGAGCCGAGAAAGAACTTTTAACAGCCGTCTTTCATGCTCTTCCAAAGTTTCAGAAAATATGATTAGATCGTCAAGGAATACAAGTACTTCCCTGAGATTGATATCCTCCATACACTTCTCCATCAATCTCTGAAAAGTACTTGGGGCATTAGTGACCCCCTGAGGCATGCGATTAAACTCCCAAAACCCCAGGGGACAGACAAAGGCGGTTTTAGGTTTGTCTGCTTCTTCCACCTCTATCTGGTAATACCCAGATTTCAAGTCGAGTACCGAGAACCATTTTGATCCGGTTAAGGCGGAAAACGTCTCCTCGAGATTGGGTAATGCATATGCGTCTTTAACGGTTTGTAGGTTTAACTTCCTATAGTCTATGCACAACCGTACATCTCCGTTTTTCTTCCGCACTACTACGATAGGTGAAGAAAAGGACGACTCAGACTCTCGGATAACGTTACTCGCAAGAAGATCGCGCAGATGTTTGCGGACGGCTTCCAGATCTTGCGGATGGATCGGTCGCGCCCTATGCATAATAGCAGAGCTGCATGCAGTTGAGTCCGTGCTTCCTCAGTCGAGTGTTTCCCCGGCTAGTGAGCACTTACCTACTCAGGGATCCAATTTCGCCTTGAATTTCGGTGAGTCCCCCGTGCCACAAGAATGGCGGGACCGCATCTCAGAAAAACTCAGAGAACATTGTTCCCATGACAAACAGTGATATGTTTTGTTAAATATATATTTTGTTTAGTTTGGTCTCATCTGCGCATGCATCTAAATTAGCGCGTGCATATCAGTTTAGTTCCTGAATAATATTCTTTCAGACTTATTTGTTTTTATTTGATTTGATCTTGATGCTTCGTTCTATGATCTCTGTGTAATCTTACCAGGGTAGCTTTATGTGAATGGGGCCATGTTCTTTGTTGTTGCAAACGAAACCAAGGCAGTTACCCTGTTAAAGATGCACTGACTGAGGTCCTGTCCATTCTGAGTCCTGGGTACTTTATATCAGAGTGATTGTAATGTGTCAGAATAGTGTGAGTTGGATACTGTGTTTTTCCAATAGTGTGTTATCTGGGATTGTTTGGAAGGCAGTGAATTCTTTAGTTAGTTTTTTATGTTTTTCCTGTTGTTGGCCCACTAAAGAGCAGAATGATTACAGTGGGTGGTTTCTGCTGAGTGGAAATGAGCCCAAAGCAACCAAGCGCATATTATTTTTCTATTCTGGATGTACTTTATGGTTGTCCCAGTAAATGAAAATAAATAAAGTGCTTCATTTTAACATTTTAAAAAAAAAAAAAAAAAAAAAAAAAAAAAAAAAAAAAAAAAAAAAAAAACCTGGCCTGATCACAGACCAGTACATTCATTTAGTACATTTCAAAATAAGTTCCACATCAAAGATACAGAATAACATCTAATACACATTTACAATTACCATTTCTTCATGAAATAATATAATCACATTAATTTACCTCTGAATCAATAGCTCTCTTTCTAATACAGACACGTTGCCAACAATGGCGACGGTGAACTCTGAAATGAACAAATAATAACCACGCGGTTCAATATAACCGCTCAAACTGAAGTAATCACATAACCAGTAGACATACAGTACAAATATATTTTTTTCACAGAATTGATTAACTAATTATTTACCTTGGTGATCGTTTCTTTCTTTTGCTCTCACACAGGCGCAACTACAGGCCTGCGTGATCATAAAATGGCGTCGGTGAACTGCAATGTACAATGACCACGCGGTTTACTTCAGACATTTATGACTACTCGGATCAAAATACAATTTAAAGAGAAAATAACCAGTCCACAGCAACTAATTTACGGTTTAGTAGCAGTAATTCTATCTTATTATGAAGTAATACAGTCTTTTTATCATTAATTATATGATACTGACTCACCAGGTAGAATGTATTCCTCTATTCAATCGACTTCTTATTCAGAATGCATCAAATTAATAAAATCTCGACTTTCTCATACTCTTTCCACAGATTCTCAATCTAAGATTTATAGAAACGGATCACGACGATCAGATTGCGTCTGCTCTTCTCAATCAAGCTCGTCTCTTCTGTCATTGCGCATGCTCGTCGACACCCATGACTCAAATGACAAAGAGCTCTCATTGGTTGATCACTGAGCTTTTATCTAGAATGAATTTGAATATTTATTCATTTTTATATTATTCACTTTTTTCATCTCTTATCAACTTTTATTAAGGGAACAGATCACTAAATTGTGTTTAAATTAAATTAACTTTATTTAACCTGTGTTACACCATCATCAGTTTTTCAGCATTGCAATGTATTTGATTTGATTCATCTTTGGGATAACCCAAATTAATTAGTAACATCACCATTACTTTACTTTTGCTCATAGTTTTACTATGTAAATTCCTAACCATAGGTATTAAACTGTGGCACATAACTCATCCTACACTGTGCTGCAAACATAAATGATTCATCAAACTGTGGCTTTGTAAATCAAATGTATGATTATTGGACAATAAGGCAGTGAAAACAATCCCTTTGACTGACACTGAAGAAGGGTCCTCAGTCATATGTATGGCCCACAATATCATAGAGACTATGGGATGGCATCTTTTGACTTGGGCCAGTAGGTATACCACATAGCAACCAACTTACAGCAAAATTAATACACCAAAATTTAATTAAAATTATTTTAGCCAAAAACTGCAAAAAAAAGTATGCACTCTAAAAATCTTTTATTATAGACAGGAGATAAAGTTGACAAACGTTCGGCTCTAGCCCAAAACTGGATTTCTGTATTTAAATTTGTGTGATTGGGTAATTACTCCTTATGCTGTTTAGGGTGTCATGTTTAAAGATGATAAACCAGTCGTATACAGTTTTTCAGCAATGAGCAGCCTCTCGATATTTTAGTTGTACAAATTTTACTTATTATAATAATTATTAATCATAATTTTTGGTCACTAATGCATCTACTCTGCAAACATGTTCACTTGTAGTCCATGTTGTTCGTACGAAATATCTGATATAGTCCAAACGTGTCATTGATGATCACTGTTTCGATCAATGGTTTCGGCCAAACGGAAATTTTTTGTTGTTGTTGTGGCAGTCAAATTGTTTTTTGGTTATCAAAATTTAGGTGTATCACTAATAACGACCTAGAACCTCCTTGCATTGTGGAGATTGGCAAACCCCACAGACATTTTCTTTAGGAAGTTATGGTTTTTATAACCCTAAATCGCAGAGATTGTTTGGAAGCAAGACCAAATGAATGTGTAAGCGGCTGCAAGAATATATACAGTATTTTATTCATATAACCCGAGAGTGCAGATATGTTTGGATGACAGTTTGAATGAAACAGTAGTTGTAAATAGATCCACGTCTGAATTTATACGTTTAATAATTTAGAAATAAATGGGACAATCATTGGTGTGATTTACCCAGTTGGACTCTCGTAGTGTTGGAAACAAGGAGGCCAGTTGTGTGCCTCAGAAATACCGGACCAACCTGAGTACAATATTGTTTTGAGAGCCAACTCTGATGAAGACAAATGTGTAAATGTGTGCTACCATGCTAAGCTTAGTGGAATGTGCAGCTGTGGACGAACACTTTACCCCAGGCCCTTTAGTTCTTTACAGAGACTGTGGCAGGAAAGGTTAGGGCGAGAGAGAGGGAGAATGAGGGAATGAAAATAAAAAGACAACAGAGAGGAGAAAGAGGTCTGAGTGTGGCCGTGATGATGAATATCCCATCTGCTCACAGGCTCATCGGTGATGGAAGTGGTCTGAAGGCTTATGTTGGGTGGTCATGACTTCTCTTTGGCCTTAGTCACTCCTCACCCGCAGCGGTTAATCACTGTCCGCCGTGTAGCCTCTCGGGGAGTTTTATGCCCAGCTGTCAACAAAAAAGCTCAGTCAGGTTGGTTGTATGAAGCAAATCTACGTGAATCAGTTTGAAAGTGTTACAGCCACTCTTCTGGTTCAGTTTCACCAAAGGGCTTTTAATCGAATTCCTATTCAAGATATATTAGGCCAATTCTCCTCTGATTAACTGCCTTTGATGTGTAAGTGCTTCAAATCAGGTTGATCCCATGGGGCACGTTCACTCTTAATAACTGAAGGGATGCAAAGAGACAATTTTAAGTTTGGAAAATAATAGGATTTGGGTTCTCGTCAGAGCTTGTTTGAATGAAAACATCGCTCATTTGCTGTCAGATTATCTTGTTCGGTTCGAAAATCATGCCGTGTTTTTGCATCCTTTTGCTTGAAACATAGAGTTGAACAATATCCTGGGAACCCTGGAGGACTCCATGGATAACGGAATAATATTCACTGGGAATTTTTTAATTAAGCCCACAAGTTAAGATAAAAACATTTTATCAGCATTCCTTCAACTTTTTAATAGATTTAAGAGTGTCGTCTTATTGTAATTCAATGTTCCTGTTCTTTTCCGATTAGTGGTTTGGCCAAAGCGCTCTTTTTATTTCTAAAACCCAGTTTTTGCTCTATTTACCTTTTATTCAAAAGCTTTCACTGCTGTCTGCTCCAGGCCACCTGAGACAAAATGTTTCATACTCCGTTATATTTATGCCGCAGCACATTCGACAGATCTGGGTACTTGCCATGGTCTCATTCGTGTGATGGGACCCAGCATGTCAATCGCGGGATCTCGCAGAGACAAAGATGAGGTCCAGGTTTAGACGCATATCTGCATCAGCGTCTGTTTCATTTCCATAATCCTGTCCTCATTATACTACGAGTGGGAGAGCGATATATGCTGACCTTTAGCAGGAGAGTGCTGTCAAACTTATTCTGGTTTTATCTGTCTCTGCAGGGCTGGCTGAGGAGCAGCTTGTGGGTTTTCTGTTATGGCAGCTAAATGACATCGTAATTGTTGTAACAAGGGCAGAATGAGATGTGGCAGAATACATAGTCATCAGTCATGCAGGGGCCATTGCATCGAGCTTGTAGACTTTAAAATTGGGTTTCTTAGATTTGTCGCCCTGATTTTCATTCATCTACCTGAAGGTAAAAATGTGTGGAAACCGAGAAGCTGATGGCTTGTCTCGAAACATATCTGCTTTGGTAATTGTGGGTGGATATACACTGTTTAAAAGTTTGGGGTCTTTAAGATTAAACTTTTTTTTTTTTTTTTTTGTGAAATCATTGTAAAAGGCTGATTTGCTGCTCAAGAAACATTTCTTAACAATGTTGAATACAGTTGTGCTGTTTTAATATTTTTGCGAAAATTTGACGAATTGAAAGTTAAAAAAAACATGTGATTGAAGTCTTTTGTAACATAAACGTCTTTACTGTCACTTTTGGTAACTTGAATTCCATTCTGAATAAAAGTAATAATTTCTTTAAATAAAAAAATTGTCCCCAAACTTTTAAACGGTAGTCAAGTTTGATTTTCTACCACAAGTAGAGGGATTGTTCATTGGATTATTTATTCACCCTTAATGACTTTTTCATCTGTTGAAATTAAATTAAGATGTTTTTTTTTGTTTATATGTCAGTTTTGTTTTGGACCCCATTGCCTTTCATTGCATGGACAAAAACATTCTTCACAATTTCTTCTTTTGTGGTCCATAGAAGAAAAGAAATACTGGTTTGAAACGGCATGATGGTTATTATTTCTGGCTAGTTACTACCCTTATGGAAAATAAGTATACTTCAAGTTCATTTTATGAAGTACTTAAGTAATGTTCAGTTCAAGTATATTTTTAAGTATACTTTACGTAGTAAGTATACTAATATCAATGTGTACTTGAAATAAACTTGTAAGTGTACTATTTCAATATTGCTTGGGACTAAATTGGTCCACTTTTAGTATATAAAATTATATGTTTAAGTGTACTATAAGTGTAACAGTAGTAAACTTTTACACAACTAGGTTTCTCATTTGTAATGCATCTGTTCTACAAGTAAACTTATAAGTATACTAGTAGTTTAGTATTTTAATACAATTAGTACTTTTTTTAGTTTATGCAAGTACACACTGAAGTGTGATCTCAGTAAACTACTAGTTTTGTAGTTTATACTGCAAGTATACTTGTAAGTTTTCTTTAAGTGAACATAACATTATACTTATATTTTACTATTTATATATTTTTTTGCACTTATATGCAGTATACAGTAGGCTACTACTATGTTCAAATATAGATTTTATTTTTTATAGGCCTACCTGAAAATACCTTTAACTGTACTTTAAAAACATGTTATTAGCTTTATGCATCCTTTTTTATCAACACTTGAATGTCGGTAAGTTTCATAAAGAAAGTCAACATTTTAAACAAAAAAGTTGAGAAAATTACATTTTTGTCAAAGACTACACCTTGATCAGATTCAGAACGATGATCAAAACACAGATGGAGTAGATCGAGTCCAACACCCCCAAAGCTTCACAGTCGTTTTCTCTTCATGGGTACGACATTTCATTTGGTAACATTAAGCAGGTTTGATTTACATGCTGTTCAATGTTTGATGATGATCACGTTATTTTACATTTGCGTGAGCAATCTTCTATCACTTGTTTCAGCTTCTTCTTCTCCTGTGTTTTGATCCAGAGATTCTGTACTAGAAGATGTGTCATAGCGTGTAACAGTGAAAACATGGATAGCTGGAAAATTCAGTCAATGGTGGGGAAAGAGTAAAGTAGAATTAAAGTAAATTCCTATGCACACTACCAGTGGACTAGCCTACACAAAAAATGCAGATACTCAGAATTAGAAACATATTTGTTTTACATAAATATTCTAATCAATATTTTCAAACAATGTAAGTTTCCTAAGACTGTACATGAAAAACTATGTAAAAAAAAAGTATATTTAATAGGCTACTCGATCAAAAGAGTTGACACAACTACAAGCCAAGTATACTTAATTATACTTTTAAGTGTATCTCGATCAAAAGATTGAGTATAAGTACAGGCCAAATACAGGCCTACTTGGACTTTTCTCTCAGTATAAGTCAAGTACACTTAAGTGTAATTTTAAGTATATTTCCGAGAAGTACATAAAGTATATTTCTAAGAAGTATATAAAATGTAGACTGAAAGTATACTTTCATATTTTTTAGTTTAAATAAGTATACTAGAACACTTGAATAAACTTCTTTTTCGTATTAGTGCTAGCAGCACGTAGGGAAGAAAAATAAATTCCATGTTGTGTCTTCAATGAAAGTGGTGGCTACCTTTTGTAAAAACAATCAGTATAGATCACTGCACCAGCCTTAAGTGGTCGTCATGGCGAGTCAAAACCAAATCACTTTGTCACAATTTCTCCAAAACCAACAAAGGGATTTAAAGAACATGAGTTCCAATTTATATGTATACTTGAGTATGTTTTTAGCTGAGTGTTTGGATGAGGGGAGAATTCTGGCAAAATGAATCTTAAAAGAAAAGGCAAAGGAATTGATTTAATTAATGCGGCCTCATGTCCTACGGCCATGTGTAATCCGTCGGGAATTCCTGAGCGTGAGCTCTGGGAGACAAAAAGACATCTACCAGAGGACTCCTCAAGTGGCCTGTAATGAGAACCTCCCTGTAATCCCATAATTCCTTGTTTAATTAAAAGACAGAGCTGGCCTGGAGTCGAAGCCACTTTGATGGCTCTTTCATTGTTGGGCTTTTGTTTGGGGGCTATTTTTGGGACTTGGGACTGTCCAATCGTCCAATATTCTTGGGACTGTCCAATTGTCCAACAAACAAGTATAGTGACTTGCAAACTACTCATTCTGTAATCTGGTGTTGCCATTGGTTAGCATTTGTTGTTGTAACCAAACCAATGTTAGGTGACACTGGCAAAGAAAAAACATGACATCTTTCATATATAGAAATGTCAAATCATTCAGAATCATTTTAACTCATATCTGGGGAATAAAAAAGTTTTTTTTTTTTTTTGGTTAAATGAATAAAACCAAACATTAGGATTTTTTGTAAGAATTTATATTTCTCTAACTTGCCTCAAGGTGCCCTATGGTGTAGAATCAGAATGAACAGATCTGCTGTCACCTACAAGTGTTACTGTCATTGAATTACTTCTCAAATCCCTCTTGTGTTTCACCTAGCCTGAAAAACCAGTTCTTACTGTACCGAGTCTTTCCAATGACCCTGGTAAAAAGTGGATGTTTATCGTGTAAAATATAGCCTATGTTCTAAAGCTTACTGTTAAATTGTGTAGGACTGGGCTTTGATATAGATTTCCTGATTCAATTAAATTTTGATTAGATTCCAGGTTCATTTCAGTTATAATGTCCATTTTGTTAAAAATGTTTTAAAGGAATACTCATTCTGCTAATGCTGTAAAGTATAGAGAAGAGTTTCAACCAACACACACTCTTAAACAAAAGGTTACAAAAGGGAATTTTCACAGCAAAGACATAGAATAGCATTTTTCAGTACCCCAAAGAACCTTTTACGGAACAGTTCTTAAAGGTTTTTTTTCTTTAATAATCTGAAGAACCTTTTGTATATTGAAACAGTTCAATGAACGTCAAATGTTCACTTAAAGAGATTTTTTTTTTTCAAATTTGTACAAATCAATATCAGATTCATTTAGATGAATTGCGATTATTTGGGTAAAAAAAAAACCATCCCTAACGCATAAGGAAAGGCAGAGCGCAGCCCACTCGGCTCCTATATAATCAACCATATTCAGAGGGGCCAGTATTGGAAGCCCACACCAGCATTAGCCAATAAGAAGCCAGGGTTCAGCCATCACTAATGTAGAATTGCTTCAATTTAGCGGGAAGTCATGGCCTGGATTAAGGCCAGTGTCTGCCGAGCTAGGCCCCCAATGCTGCTGAAGGGATTTTCAAGGATCAGCCCAGTGCCAGCCAAACTGGAAATAAATAAGGAATCAACTCAAATGAAATGATAAAAACAGGCTGTAAGATCTTCCCTGTTATATGTGGAAATGGTCCTTATGTGGAAACTCTATTGTTAGTGAGTTTTTTTTTGCCCGCATACTTATCAATCTAGACCTATTAATATTAATGCCTGCTGCAATTACTTGCAAAGTTAGCAATGACATTCACACACCTGTATAAAGGTCACTGTTTTGCACAGCACGGATACGCTAATGTGTCAGTTTTGTTTCATCACTAAGCTACTCAGCTTGAATTGCCACCCACACACCTCTGGTTTGCATTAGATCAGATTTGGGCTTATTGTTTCTCATCTTTTCTCCAGCTAACCACTAAACAGAAATGCTATAGTTGACATGGCTGCATTTGACAGATAATCCACCGCTCGTATTTTAAAGACTGCAAGAATATATTGCGGATGGCATTTAATGAAATGTTCTCAATCGTATACTTGAGTTATTTGCAAAGTGCCAGTTTTGTTTCATTTTTAGCACAGAATAGCGGTACAGGGATCGCTTAGGTGGTCTGTGGAGATTAACTCCCCCCTTTTCCCTCAATGGCCTCGGGGCGAACTGGGATGCGCACTGATGTGGGATTGAATTTACAAGAGCTTCGCTTATAAAAATAGCTGTGCATTGAAATAATATTTGCTTGAAAGCCACGTGAATCCATTACATTTCACCACACCGCCATCCATCTGTTTTTTGGGGGGGGGGGGTCTACATTCATTCACACATCACAATTAGTATGATCATGACAGTGTTCATGAGCAGAGAGCTTTCTGGGAAGTGCATCTCTATGGAAAGTAGATGCCTTATACTCCAATAGTGGCGGCGTTCACATCGCACTCAGTTCTTTCGTTCTCTATCTTCTCTGATAGGTCGAATGGATGAAGGCTCGGAAGTGGAGTCTGAACCGGACCTGCCCCTGAAGAGGAAGCAGAGGCGCAGTCGGACCACTTTCACAGCCGAGCAGCTGGAAGAACTGGAGAAGGCCTTCGAAAGGACACACTACCCAGACATCTACACCAGAGAGGAACTAGCCCAGAGAACCAAGCTCACCGAGGCCAGAGTACAGGTATGACACTATCAAATACTAAAGTAGTGTCTGCAGTTGCTAGAGACACACATGGTTTGACTGAAATGCAGTTCAAAATGTGCTTTATTGAATCAAGAGCCATTATTGTCATGCTGTATACAAAACTTAAAGGGATAGTTCACCTAAGATGAAATAATTTACTCACCCTCATGTCATTCCAAACCTGTATAACCCACATGGTAAACATGATTTCCCCAAGTGCAACATGTTCCAGTAACGGGTATAGTAATTATACCGTTAATTGCATGTATTGTTTAGTAGAAATCACACAAAATTGGTCATTTACATATACCTGATGTAGCTGCCTGATCGAAATGAGTGCTTTTCCCTTTAATTGATGTGATGTCAAGAATCAACATAACTTCCTGTTCTGTCTCCGCCTCTTCCCTTTTGTATTGTAACTGAATCGGAGAGTTTGTTTCGGGCTCCTCTTTTTCTGGCCCTTTTGTATTGTACTTGCATGGGAGAGGGAATAAAATATCCAGAGAAACTGCTGCCTGCTGTCCCGTGTCCAACAACTCCACAAGCTACACAATCCAGAACTAAAGTGTTTGTAACTGGTGTTGCATATCACGCTTGGCGTCACGAGCCACTGGTTACACGTGGTGTGTGACCCGGACTCAAATCGGGGTTGCTGCGGAGTGGGAGGTGGGTGCTAATAAGGCCTCTAGCGTCAGTTCCTAGCTCGTTTCTTGAGGTTTACATGCACAGCTCTTACTGGCCTACGTCTGTTACACTCACCCCCCAAACCTCACTCCCATCTGGGTCACGGCACCAAATGTCACCGGTCCTACTCTACCTGGTCAGAGTAGGATTCAAACCGGGGTCTGCGGCGTGGGAGGCGGGTGCGCTAACAAGGACGCAATAGACCGCAGCCTCTTGCCGCTGGTGCGCCACTTAAGGCCAGGGGGGTGAGGTTTACACGCACAGCTCTTACTGGCCTACGTATGTTATGCCAGGATTAATATCATTCCAATTAACCAGTCAGATTTGAGGGGACAAGTTTACAGTTTATGTCTAGTTTAGGTTTACAACCAGGGTCAGATGCTTCTACATCAGTGTTATTTATCTATCATTTCCCTCTCATTTTAGGGATAAGTTATGGGTAAGTTTAGGCTTAGGGGTAGGGTTAGGGTTAGGACTAAATTTTCTGAAAGGAATGTTGTTGAAAGCATACATACAATCAAAGTCAATGGGGTCCAATATTGTCCATTTAGTTTTGAAATATCTTCTTTTGAAAAAAGAAAGCCATTGGAACGACATGAGGGTAACTGACAGAATTTTAATTCTTTTGGGTGCATTATCCGTTTAATTGTGCTCATCTATGAAGGATGTACTCATACTTATGGTACTCATAAGACTGATGCTCTCAGTTGGAGATGTAGATGGCACAATGAGAGCTCAGTAAGAGTTCAGCTATGTGCTCTGAGGTCTATAGAGCTCTAAAGTGTCACTGGATCTGTTGGACTAAGGTTCTCTGATTGATGATGCGTGTAACAATGCAACTGCTCATCTCAAAGAAAGTGCTATAAAACACAGCGGGCCTCTTCCTGTCAGCCATATCAGAGAGAAACACAATCAGGTGGCTAACATGGCACTACGTCTGTTAAAGTTGGCATGAAGGGAAAATTCACCTGATATATTTTCTAAATGCATGTAATTGATCTTAGTGTGAACGATTCATCCATGCATGTTTCGTTTGATTTTTTTCTTCAAAATGTCATAACTTGATCCTCCAGTGAAACAACAGACTTCTCTGGTGATGTTTGCTGAACTTCTCCAATCATTTAGTTTGCGTAAACTCCGCCTTTTTCTTGCAATCAACTGTAAGTTCGCATTCACATGTGCCCCCATCCGACCGATGAATTGAACCATGTCCTGCCTGCCCTACATTTCTTTTCTTTTTAATGACCCGTTTCACTCTGATATACGTCACGATATGGATGAAAAGATCTTTTGCTTCTTCCATAACATTACAACTTATACCTTTGCACCTTTTGATGGAAAACTTTTTGAACTCTTAAATTTTTCTATTTATAGAAATAGAGGATCCTAAACACTTGTAGACAAAATTACAAAACACATTTTTTGAAGATTATCTGAGGGATAAAAGTGCATTAAACTTTGGCTCCTCCCACCACTGGTCCTGACAGCTTGTCAACCATGTGGATAGTTGAAACAATGAGAGGGGGAAAATACAGTAGAGTTATGGCAGCAGCTGTTGGGAGCAAAGGGAGGGGGATAAAAAGAGCGAGAGTGCATTCCTGATGGATTTCTCACTTCAGCTTTTGGCTGAGATCTTTTCTTCCCACCACTTTCAAGCCCACCACCGCTCCTTGTAAAATTTGCTGCATATCAGAGAGCATCCCACACACTCTCTTGGGAACCCTTCTCCACCAGTTACATTAATCAATCAAGAGCTTGTAAAAAAATATGACCGCTCGCCATGCCCCTGCTGCCTGCTTCACCTCTGCAATGGTACATGATTGTGCCCTTCAAATGCTCTGGACATTACATTAATGTTGTAATGTATAGTGAAATGCCATGTAAGGTCAATCTGACTTGGTTATTCGATTTTGTGATTCAATATTATATGTTTTAATTTGTTAACACTGTATGTCAGATCTTTGCAAGCTGCCTAAATGACATCATTTTATAATTGAAATGCAGCTGTCGGTCTCTCTTTCCCTCTCAGCCACGTTTTGGGGGGCAAAATTGGCGTCACCACCTTTCAAGTTGTCAAATATCTTACTCTTTCTGTGATTAGCTGCAGACGCTTTATATTGCTTTGTTTTACTTAGCAGCATTTGGATTTATGAACTGTGTTCCAAACAATCAAATCAAACAAAACAAATGATCTAAAACATTGAGGTAAAAAGTTGACCCAGAGTGGCCTCGTGGCAGGCTTTTTGGTAGAGAGAATATCTCTCGCTGGCCATGTCAGTGATTCAGCTCTCCCTGAAAGGAGCCCCATGGGACATTTGGCCCTTTTGTGTGTTTATGGTGACTGATGCTAATTAGACAAGTGAATAAACATTATATCACTTCTGACCTGCGTATGTCAGACCTGAGTTTTATTTGTAAAAACTGATAATCCAATCATGAATGTGAATTCAAATGCTCTTTAGCACCATTTTGGCACCATTTTGAATGGAATATCCAGATCATTCAAAGATCATTTGAAACCACCACATCCTTGACTATTGGCCCAACAGCGCATGTTTTGTTTTCTCAAACCTGTCACAGCCCAGCAGTTGGTTCTTGAGAGGCCAAGCAGAGGATGTGTGAGGAACTCTGGCTCGAGATAGCTCACAAGGAGATGCCAGGGCTCTGGGATCATTGCTTTTGTGGAGGGGAAGGTGTCTGACCCTGTTGGCTTTTGGCAGACCCCGCGGCCTCAGTGTCAACCCACTTGAGTGCAGCTGCGCTGACACAGTATCCAGATGTCTGAGAGAGAGAGAGAGAGAGAGAGAGAGAGAGAGAGAGAGAGAGAGAGAGAGAGAGAGAGAGAGAGAGAGAGAGAGAGAGAGAGAGAGAGAGAGAGAGGGGGAGAAACAGGGAGAGAAGGAAGGAGTTTTCCTGCTGCCAAAGAGAGGAAGTCAGACATGGATCAGTAATGATGTCAAAGGCGTTAATTTATGTGTTTGGTGCTTTTCTATTAGATGTCATCTGTCTTCATTGAGCACTGTCACTGTGGTTATTCTTAAACACAGACACGTTACTCATGCTTCCACTGTTTTACTGCTCCGTATGACAAATCAGAGGAAGTGATCCATATCTGACTAAGCAAAGGGATAAGTGCTTCCAGGTCTCACTGCACTGCTGCCTGTCTGTCTGGTTTACTGCAATCTGTAAGGCCAGAAGAAGAAACAAGATGAATTATCTGAGATTTACAGGAAATTTCATAGGCAGTGGCAGTTATGTCACTTTAAACTCAGTTAGACATGAAATCTTTGTGATGTGCTGAAGTATCAGGTTTGGGGTTTTGGGTATGAGAACTCATGAAGGATAGACAGATGGAGGGAAGAACTCCACTTATAAACTTATACTTATAAATAATGAATTGAAATAGATACTATGGCTTAGGTTTGACCATTCAAAAGGTCGGTAAAATTTTTTAATAAAAATACAGCTAAAAATCATTTGATAAATTCAGTAAAACAGTAATATTGTGAAATATTATTAGAATTTTAAAAAATTGGTAGTGTATGAATGGTAGTGTATACTTGTCAGGCACGGAGTGAGGAGAGTTAGTCCTTCCACGTGTTACACACAAGCAGGTTTGAAGAGGTCTCCACTTCCCCTCTATAATCCGGCCCCCTTTGATCCAATCTGGAAACAAGACTTCCAGGGCACAAGTGTCAGCCCCCTGATGTGGAGTCATATCATGTGCGTTTTGATTGATCCTTGCAAATTCTGGAGCCAATAATTCTGTTCTTAGCTCCTGACCTACGTAAAAATGTGGGATTTGTTTATGATTACAAAAGGAAGAAAGATGATGTGCATGTACTCAAGTCTTCTACAATCCAACCAAGGCATCTGGGTGTAGTAAAAGTTGAATTGTTGAAAAAGTTGCAGATGTTTCTGCTGAAGAGACGTGATATTTTATAAAGTCTTGCTACACTGTTACCTTCAGGACCCAGTCCAGCCCGTCTCAACCCTTTATCCCAACCCACCCTGTCCCACTGCCCATCCAGATTCCTTAAACCCCTGGATTGAGCCCTGCACTGAGATTGATGTTGGCCTTTTTTACGCTTCTCAGCCACTGTTATGTTCTTTTTTGCTGTGAAATTCAATCACGTTATCCAGGTTTTACTCCTCGTCTTCCTGTCTGTCCACCAACCGCCCTGTGCATGGCAAGCGGTAATCCTAGGAAGACATATAACCATCGTCGTCCGAGAGAGACGGCAAAAGAAAAAGAAAGCAAGAGGAACTGATAGGGTGGCCCGGGTGATTGATATTGGATGAGAGCATGAGATGCTGGCCGAATGTGGAATGTGAAATCGTGACACAGTCCACAATCAGATTTGTCTTCCATTTACCTCCCTTCCTTTTGTCTCTTCCACTCCCCCTGTACACTCGGAGATTGAGAGTATATTGAATTGAATTTTTCGACTTCCATTCCCTCCGAACCGAATGCAATCAGACAACAGCTCCTTCAGCCACACTCCAAGAAATCTCCTCTCTTAAATGTTTCGCCAAGTGACTCCGCTCACTTTTAAGGAAATTATTTTGAACTCTTTTAGAAATACGAAATGAGTTGGCCATCTCAGTTGGGCAGTGTGCTTTGTGTCTCGGCTTGAGCAGGGAAATGAGAAGAGTGGGGAATTAGAAGGAGCGGCAGAGAGAAAATCCCTGCTCAAGGTGCCTTTGCCATCGGTTCCAGAATGGCGCATTCAGAAGCCCCAGCTGAAGCAAGCCTCTTAGGAGATCCATTGAGCGCAGGGCGGCAGGCGCTCTAGCCTCTAACACTGAGATACACGCTTTCTAATGCCTTGTGCTACTCTCCAGTTCTCACTAATACCAGAAGCCATCCTAACCTAAGACATGTAAAATAATGGGGCTTGTGTCAGCGGGACTCGTGGTTTTATGGGAAGGGTCATTGATGCACGGCATTGTTGAAGGAGCAGTGTGGGACAGCTAATGGGGGATAGTTGAGTACTGCTGACTTTTATTTGATTTAAACTGATTTTATTGATTAATACTGAAAAAGAAAACCTAACTTGAAAAATGCCAGTAGACTATTGTTGAGGTAAGGATGGGTGTTGGGAACAGGCTTACGCAAAGCAGTTGCTAACCATGTGCGTAATTAGTCCCCCTGTGTTTTAATAATTATATAGGTCTTATAGGTGTTTCCCCAAGTCTTATAGGTGTTTCCTAGTTTTTGTTTAGATATGGGAATGCAACAGGAAGTTTTTAAAGGAATGCCAAAATTGTTGCTTTTTATGGGTGGGGTTTTATTCTATTTTATTTTATTTATTTTTTATTTTAGTTCACTTTATTTGATCCAGTTACCATAAAGACATATTTTTGAGAATCAATTTAATTTATCAAAAATATATTGCTGTAAACAGCTCTCTGTGCCTGCATTAGCTACCATATGAATTTCAGATTTTATGAAAAATAATCAGAATTTTTCTTTCTTTGTCATGTTGTATACAAAGAGTGAAGGGCAGCCTGGAAGGATAAAAGAGAGAGGCAGAGAAAGAGTGTGTACTCATACAGTATGTCTATGCCAGCCCCTTGATCAATGCCCGGGCTGAAAGCGTCATTCTTGAGGAGCTGTTTAAAAAGGGACGCCCTCTCTTTGTGGTCCGATTCATTGAAGGGCCATTGTCCCCCTCTTTCACTTCCACTCACAATGGAGGGGACCATTTGAAAAACAACAGTAGATTAACTGCACTGCCAGTGTATTAAAGTCTGAAGAATGGCCCCTCTGAGGCATAGATCAATGTCATTCACTCTTTTGCATACACAGGGGCAGTGCCTCGGCCCCAGAGAGGTGCAGGTTACTGGCCGTGCTCCCCCTTTCAATGCCTCACATTAGAATGAAACTTTGATAATGTGTCTTAATGTGGCAGAGGCATTTCTTTCTTTCTTTCTTTCTTTCTTTCTTTCTTTCTTTCTTTCTTTCTTTCTTTCTTTCTTTCTTTCTTTCTTTCTTTCTTTCTTTCTTTCTTTCTTTCTTTCAGTAAAGAAAGGCTTTTTGTTCATTAAATATCTCGAACACGTCATGTCCAGAGATATTTTCATTCGATTTTTTTCTTTTAGTTGGCACCATATTGGTTCTCGGTCTATGTTAGCTAGGTTTAATTCATCATTCTCTGTAAAAGTTTGGATTTTGATCTTATTTATTGTAAGATTTTTAGGTTTAGATAACTTTGCACTAAATTAATGGGATACTAATAGATTTTGGCAAAGATTTGACCCATTTTACGAGTTACCTCTTGAGGGTGCAGAGTGAGGTGCATAACAATGTAATGCATGTAACCCTGTTATACCCCTCCTCAATATAAGGTTTTTTGTTTTAGTTTTTTCCTAATCAGTGTTATTCTAGTAACACTGTATTATAGTTTTATAGTTATTATATTATAGGTGTTAATATTTTGATTGTATTTTAAAAAAAATTAGTAATTATGTTTTGTGCTTTTATTGTTTTTTAAAATGTCTATATATTTCTTATCACGTTTTATGACACATGTTGCCTTGTCAACTAACTGAATTATTATTATTTTTTTCAGTTAATGGTCATTTTATTTCAAATAATGAAAATGTTTTTTATGGTTTTAGTTTTAGTTAATGAATAATAACCTGGTTTCTAATTCAAACAGATTTTTAAAGAAAATATTGTGGTGCCTAAATCCCTTTTAGCAAACAATCCATTATATATATTCAATGTTTTCATTTTCATTCTTTTTTCAAAAATCAAGTAGAATAAATGTATAATATCCCCCATTCATCACTTGGTTATCGAACATGAAAATAATTCGCTTATCATTATTATTATTATTGATTTTTAAACTTTTTAATTTTAGGTTTGGTTCAGCAATCGACGAGCCAGGTGGCGTAAACAAGCTGGAGCCAATCAACTGGCGGCATTTAACCACCTGTTACCTGGAGGATTCCCACCCACAGGCATGGGCACTCTACCAACATACCAGCTTCCTGAGTCCAGCTACCCTTCATCAACATTACAACAAGGTAAGCTGATCAATGTTTTTGGGCCACCTGGTCACTTCATGCGTTTTCTCTGATCAGATACCTATCAGGTCGTGAAAAGCAATGCCCTCTGAAATGGATTTAAATCCGATAACTCACTTCAGGGGGTGGTTTGAGATGCATTCCAGATGAAACTGGCCAAGTGTAAATGCATCTGGTTGTTGAAGACACCTATGTAAATGTTACTCCTCCAAAAATGGTAAAAATAAATAAAAATAAACTTGTGAGCGTGTTATAGTCTACCTGCTCCAGTAACCAGATATGACAGCTCTACTCGCCCGTTTCAGATGAGTAACTAAAAGTTTGGCATCGCATCCAGAAGCTCATCACAATCATCTTCATCAAAAGTATAGTGAGACTTAATTATCCTACCATCTATCTCCTATTGCGGTCTTGATCTTGAAATTAGCTGTTGATGAATAAAATGCAGCTCATTTCTGTTGCATTCGCTGACGTAAATTTGCATATAGCGTGGGATGAAGATCGGATTTATATTCGTTTAGCCATTTATTGTGGCCAAGTGTAACTGGACCAGTTTTAACAAACTTGGTAGCTATCCAATCAGTAAAAATGCATGAAGTGACCAGGTGTAAACAGGCCCTTTGTGAAGAATTGGACCTTTTTTAATGTTTATTTAATACTCAAACTTATCTAATACAGGAATGGCAATACATAAATGCTCCCATGATGCACTTGAGAATAGTTTTCTGAACTAATTAAATATGCTGTTCTATCCAGATGTCAGTGGCACAGTGCATCGGCCCCAGCCCTTGCCTCCTTCCACCATGCATCAGGGCGGGCTCTCGAGCGACAGCGGCTCCGCCTATGGCCTCTCGTCCAACCGCCACGGTTTCTCCAGCTACACCGACACCTTCATGAGCCAATCAGCGTCCAGCAATCACATGAATCCCGTGAGCAATGGACTATCTCCACAGGTCAGTAAGGGTCACTGGCCACAGTGTTTAAATACTCTTCTCTATAGCCACATGTCAAGGAGTCTTTCAAGTGGAATTATGAGACCTCTCTGAAGATAAAACAGCATATTCTTTGTGCGCTACCGTGTTCGTCTGGTGATTAGATGTGTCTCATGTGTACGGAGCAGACATGTTTTGGAGAAATCGTCTTCTAGTTGTTGATACCCCCCTTCATAAGATAATGTTTTCTAATTAATATTCCTTTGTTTTACCCACTCTCCTAATTAAAATAAAGATTTAATTGTTTGATTCTAAGAAAATTAGTTTCAGACAATACAGGATACCCTAAAGAGAATAAATCCCAAATGCAGTCAAAGAGCTGCCAGCACTGTGCCTCGTTCAGAAAAGAGCATAATCTCACCAAACTAATGGATCTTAATTGTCTGGAAGTAATTTTCAAGAGTTAGCAGATGTTTAAATAAGTCTAGATGTTTTAATTACCCGTAACAGTGCAAAAAAGTATTGCCTTGTGAGGCTCTGTATGGCATAGAGGAAAGTATAAAATGGAAAACCAGTAAATTCAATTTAAGGCATATGGCGGTTTGTTTCATAGAATTTAAATAGACAGGTTTTGTTTCAGTTTGACTGTGTTTCTGTGTGAAGCTTCTTGTTATAGACATTTTATAGCATTGTTACCTGCTACCTTGAACAATGCGTGTAAAAATAAGACTCTTTGCTCAGGGTTGAGCTAAATAATAGGAAAATGGCTGCTATTGATGCACATCATTGGTGAAGAGTATATTACAAGCAATTATTCACCATTAGTGGGCAGTTCTGCCCACCATAACCAAGAAGATCTGACTAACAGGCAGAAAATAAGATTGAAATGGTGTGTAAGGAGTTGAAGATGAAATTCAATACTGCATTTGTCCACAATTACCCCCTTGTTCACATGTTTTATGGCCATTTTTCCCCCTCCTCACCAAATATTTCTCAAAGCAGATTGGAAACTGGTATTACTCCATTTTTTCCAAAAGAGAGGAAAGAATTAGGGATTTGATGACAAAAAAGAGATTTTCTCTTGTACTGCGGAGTTGGGGATAACATAAGCGTTTCTCAGCATGTTTGATTGTTAATCGTGGTGGAGGGGCTTTAAGTACTAATGCTCTCGCTGCAAACCTGCATAAATAACGGAACATGGCTGGAGAATTTTTGTGCATTTATTGGGGGAGTACTTGTAGCCAGAAATGGATCAAATATAAAATAATAGCTTTCTGTTGTTTTACACTATAGATTATGTAAGTAATTTGTTTTATTCTGAATAAATACAAAAGACCATCTGAGGTAAATATACTATTTTATTTTATGTTATTTATTTATTTAATTTTATTGCTATAGCACATGTCCTTGCTTTTTAATAATCAAATTATGGTGCACTGCTTCCTCATTTAATGTTCTACACGTTTAAAGAGAATAAAAGAGCAATTATACTTGTGAAAATTATATTTTTCATCAAGAATTTTTGGATGAATCTCTCACTAAGATGAAGATGGTTCACCCTCCATCTGACCCCTCCTCAGCCCCCTAACCTCCCCACCCTTGTCCAGCCCCTCTCACCCATCTCCACATGTCACATGTGGCTATTCCATCAGGCCCTTATTGTAGGAAAAATTAATGTTCTTTTTGACAGGAGTATCATAGTTCAACTCAAGCATCACACTGTGCCTCAATGTCCATGAAAGGGCCGCCAGTGCCCCACAAGGCAAACCCCCCCCCCCATTCTTCTCAGCTACAGGGAGTCCACATGGCAGTCCTTACACAAGCCTGTTTTTGTACATGACGATTTTCTCCATCATTTGTCTATTCTACTGTCTTTCTTTTACGTATAAGCCCCCTCGACTAATTTATTTTAACACATTAATTTATCCTTCAATGAAGACAGTTCATGCAAATAAGCTAGTGTGTGCAAGATTCTGTAGAGTCTAGTGTAGTTTGAATACTGAGAGTGCAGATGTCAATTATTTTTCCTAATGCTTGTCAAATAGTAGAGGATTGTGGGATTGCACAGAGAGCTTTTTGTTTGGTTTTGTTTGCTTGGGAAATCTTATCACCCATTTTTAAAAGCTTTATAGCCTAAAGTTGTTGTCATAGTAGTGTAATGGCCTTCTCTCACTTGTCTAGACAAACCCTTCTTTGACACTGGTTCACTGATTCTTTGAGGCGCATCTAACTGACAGTTTCAAAATAATCCTACTTATTCTTTTCCGTTTACCTCAATTTCCTTCTGATTTATGTTTTATTTTATTTAGTATCCTGAGTTCTGAAGTGCTTGACTCTTTTGAAAAATCACTGTCCCATGCTTAGAAATGGGCAGAAATAGAACAAATATTTCTGTTTATGCCACTGGTTTATTCTTATTATGCAGAACCTTTTGAGCTCCGATTTTTCAAAATATTCTCATGCACATTTTATTTGGAGAAATTACATAAGACAAATACGATGCAAAGTAAAAGGGAGAAACTTACAAACTGATTAACTAATTAAGATAATATTTCCAAGACAGTTTCTTTTAAAACATTATATATATATATATATATATATATATATATAGCAGGGGTCATATAGCAAAAATGGCAAAATTCACTCAAAGGAGGTGTTAAAATGCTTTAAAATATACCACTATAATCGTTGCATTTAATATTTTATCCATTGTTCTACATGAAAAGGCACTGCATGATAGAAATGACCATGGCTTTTAGTTTGCGAAAATGTGAGAGAGGTATGCTCATTTTTAGATGCGCTTTTGCACAATTGTGTGCAGGATGGACTGCTTTACAGCCTCCATCGAGTGGAGAAAATGTGCTGTGAATCAGTAAATGTGCTATGATGGCTGTGTGCCAGAATGAAATGCAACCCTGCTGGGTTCACAACACCAACAGGTGCACACCCCGCTCTCACTCTTCTCATGTGCCAGCAGAACCAGAGCGCTTTCTCACTGCAACCTCTGGAAAACACATTAAACAGCACTGCAGCTTAGTTCGGATAAAAATTATGCAATGCCAGACCTAATCTCCATTAAGCCCGCTTTTGGACCGGGTCAGAGCTATGGACAGATTTCTATGGCCTTGAATGCATGTCTTTTCAGTGTTTCATCCTCTGGTGGACATTGAGACCAGTCCAAACATTGGACACGTGGAGAAGGAATGAATGCGGTAATAAAGCTGTAGCCTGCTTTACTACTACAGTCATTCCTCCTCCTACAACAGATGCTTTGTGCAGGCGGGTGATTGGGTTTTACAACGGGAGACGTTCTGCTTTGGTGTGTCTGATATGTACAGGTTTGTTTTGTTGTTGTTAGATGTCGTAACTGGAGAGGAACACAACACACACCCGTTTTAATGAACAGGTTTTACTAAAACCAACCATTCACTATAATCAGTCATGCTTTTTGTTTTGGGCCTCGTAGCAACAACGCCAGCCCTCAAGGCACTCGAGTCATCTAGTAAAGCTTCAAGTGTGTCTCATTATTATTATTATTATGAGTATTACTGCAATTGCTCTTTGTAGTGTCAGGATGATTAGGCCATAGTTATGATGTCTGAGTGCAATATTCGCAAAATTAACAAACTATTTTTTTATTTTAGTAATTTCTGTTTATTCTTTTTGAAGATTTGTAAATGTATAAACATTAAAATGTTATTATAATACATTTTATATTTATGCTTGCATTTTTTAAATATTTATTCATTTAGACTTTTTATATTAGTTCTTAATCTTTTTATTTATTATTATTTTAATATTTATATGTATTTTTTTATTCTCTTACAAGATTTTTATATTTATTAACATTTATATTTATATTTTATTATATCTTTTTTTTTCTTCAAAGGGACTAAAACTGCTAAATGAAACAATATAGGTGATTCATCATGACCAGACAGTAACAAATTTTAAATATACTACAAATGTTATAAAAAAAAAAGCAAATTCTAGTAATACTGTGCACTTGGCCAGTGAGGGTACGTTTACACGAAACCGATGTACTAAATACAGTAATGTTTTTCCTTTGCGTTTTTCGCGTACAGACGACAACTTCGTCAAAACGATCCTCGTTCTATGATGTCACTTGGTAAAGCAACACTACGCGCCTATAGACTGAACACGTAATACGCATGCACAAGACGTCACCATTTTCACAAATTAGCTTTTTTTATAGTTTACATGGAAACGATAACGGTATCGTCGTCAAATACTTGCACTTTGAAGCCCTTTTTCAAAAGTTTGTGTTTATAGGCCCCCAAACCTACACTGACGTGTAAATGAACGGCCAAAACCCATAAACATTTTAGTATTTAGTTGAAAATGGTGTCGTGTAAATGGCCCCTGAATCAAGTGATATATATATATATATATATATATATATATATATATATATATATATATATATATATATATATATATATATATATAATGTGCTATGATTTTTGATTTAATGTGTTTTAAGTGTTATTCCATTTAATTCATTTTGCCTATTTTTTCTTTCTTTTTTTACACAGATTTCAACTGAAATTTTTAAACTGAAATGTAAGCATTTAAAAAACATATCCAAATATGATATATATGCATTAAATGAGTATTTAGAACAAAAGAAAGTCCTCTATCAATCAAATACATCCACACACTTGTAACAGAATTAAAAGAAAAATGGCAAAGGTAGGCTATCTTTTTTTTTTTTTTTCGCCTCTCCATTGCAGTTGGAAGATTTGTGTTTTGGAATGAAGGAACTTTGGCTAGCATTTGATGTTAGGAAGGGAGAGCGAATAGGCTGGGTTTCAGCACTGGGGGATCAGAGGCAGAGCAGTGCTCACCAGCACTCCCTTTGATCCGTATCCCCAGGCCTCCCTGCCTGAGCCACGCGCAAAACTCAGGCCTCACCAGTGATTCCTGACAACTGTCTGCTAGAGATAAGGGAGGGGGGACTCCAACCTCTCTCCTCTCCTCCATTAGCACAGCAGCCACTTTAAACTGGATGAATTATATTTAAGAAGCCTGCACAGGGGTTGCCAAAAAAAAAAAAAATGATATGAGTGAGAGAGAGGGGGTGAGAGAGAGAGAGAGAGAGAGAGAGAGAGAGAGAGAGAGAGAGAGAGAGAGAGAGAGAGAGAGAGAGAGAGAGAGAGCGAGAGAGAGAGTGAGAGAGGAAGAAGAAGATTGAGTTTTGGTTCACTCCTTTTCCCTTCTTTTTTTATCCAGATTTTTGACTAGACTTTGTGCACCTGAATGTCAGCGAGTGAATCTATGTGCCGTCTCTGCTATTATTAAGACTGCGGCATTAAGCCACTCGCCGGGCACGGTGTCAGCTGGCATGTGTCACCATCGACAAATCAAAAGACTAAATAAATGCATATTTACATCACCCCCCGTGCTCCGAGAGCAGAGGAGAAATACTTGTTAATTAGAACCCGTCTTAAATACAGATGCTGTTTCAATTTGGCAAGAGTTAAAAAGTAAGAGGCTTTTTAAAAAAAAAAATGAGACCTGCTCAGAAGCTGCCAAGAAAATCAGGGGAATTTAAATCATATCCACTGGCAGAATGTTTTCTGCATGAATTTATTTAGTTTCTCTCTCTCTCTCTCTCATCCTATTTTTTTTTTCCTTCTCTAGCGCAAGCTGAGTGAAATTGGAGTCTTGTGCATGTGTTAATGAAACATAGCAGGTTTCTCAGGTCACTCAAATACATATGTAAATTTCACATTCAACATCTCCAATGGCTCTAGATGGAAAATAGTTTTTCAGAGGGTCTGTCTGTTTAACCGTATGTGGGGAAAAACAGATTTTTTTTTATTAGGAATTATTTAATTATGATCTCCACAACATAGGCACGTTTCAGCACTGGGGTTTAGAGAATTTTAATATCTGTTATATGCATTAATGTTATTATTTGGATGGCAAATGCCTTTTGTAATTTTTCGCGAATGAGAACAAGGCTGTAATGTTGTAACGTTTTTAACTTTGCTGTCTATCTCTTGTTTTTGTCTCTTTTTTTCCATTCATTTTACTATACATGGCATGTATATGGTCCAAACAGTCTAATTTCTCAGACTCCTTCCTTTCCTTTTGTTTATTTTCTTCATTTCAGCATCTATTTCACTCTCTCTTCTCTTTTACACAGAGAGGGATTCTTATTCTCTTATATAGATGAAAGGCTGCAAAAGACAATAAAAGCACAATATAAATTCAAGAGTGTTTGTGTGTGTGTGAGAGAAAGTGAGCTGTTGCTTCCTGAAAAATACGGGATATAAGAGAATGTGATTTACATTTATCTCACGGAGGCACAGCATAAGGACATGAGGATTTAAGCGAGGCCAATACACTCATTGCATTGTGGGTGACTTAACTGTTAGATGGAAAAATACTATTACCTTTTAGTATTAGCTCAGCATTTACAAAGTCTAAAAAAAAGCTGATTGCATGTATGAATGATTATATATTTATTTATATCTATTAAAAGTGCTCGAACAATATGAACGTACATTTCTACAACTGTTATTTTCATAAAACTTAAATAAACTTTTTCATAAAAATAAAAGGCATTCTTTTCTCAATGTTTACATGTTTCTAAACAAGGAACAATGCATTTGACAGTTGGGAGGGAATATGGCATGCTGGGAACAGAAAAAAAAATGTTTAGCTCACCAAAAGACTCAAAGTTTCATTAATATACATTTATTTAGGAGTCAGGGAATATATCATAAACAGGCCAGGATGACATTTGTGGATATTGCATTTGATGTGTTGATTTTTGGTGTGGATGGATTTAAACATGGTAAACTTAGCTAAAATATTTTATAAACAGAAATGTAAAGGGTCTGGATTGAACTGGAGGAGATTTTCTGTGTGATCATGAACATGTGCACCTTTGTGTGAGACCACTTTTCTTTAAAATGAGCAATCTAGCTATTTTATTATTTTATTTTAGGGTCATACAGTGAGTGGGTCACTGGGTATTAACAGAAAACTTCCAACAATTGTGAACCTGCTCAAAACACCATGGATCGGGGCGGTCAGCTTTGTGCACATGCTTCCTGTTAGCTCCAGATGCCAGTCTGACAGGTGTGAAGTTATGATTAATACTACAGCCTCGCAAAAACTACAACTGCCACTCACACTGCCCACTCCACAGTTAATGACAGACTTTTGTACGCTTGTCTCATTGTTTAGGATTTTGTATGTAAAGCTACAGTAGTTTTACAGTTTCTGTGATGTGGTTTTATAACATCAGAGGTTTTTTCACCTCCCCTTCCCCTCCCTAACCATCCTTAGTGATGGAGTCCCCAGCTGGCTGACACTAACTGCCCCGCTCTCTCCCCTCAGACTCCAGCTGAGAGCTATTTCACTATTTATTTACATGTAATTATCCCTATGAGGAGCAGATATTAACTCTGTCAAGAACAATTTGACTTGACATTCTTCATAGGCCTGCTCCCTGCTGTTTTTAGCAAACAAACACCCCCCTCCTCCCGCCTCCTATGCCAACTCTCCACCTTGCATTATTCTTGGACGGCGTTTGCTGCTGCCGAGCCGCTCCTTGTGAAATCATTTAAAGCAGACGTTTCATTTGGCAGAAGCGGAGGCGCCGGCAGCGCGAGGCGTGAAAAGATCGGCGGGTGGGATGAGAGGTCAGAGGGGGATGTTTCTTTCCTTGTGACTGAATCTATCTCACACATCCGCAAACACTGAATAAAATAATCAGATTGCACCTCACACTTTTTCCTATATCAGCTCATTAACCTTTGGTTAACTCCAGGTCTTGTAGCACTTTGGGACATTTAGGGTCCAGTAGTACTGAAAAGCCTTGTCCGTATTACACTAGAGCCGCTTAGCAGGGATTGTTGTGCAAGATATTTCAACAAAAGGGTTGTAGCCTATAGTGACACTGGGCAGAGAACTGGACAATGCTCTCTATTCCTTCCTTTTAAAAGAAATATAAAGTACCAGATAGAATCTGCAGACTTCTTCCAAGTTTTCTGTGCTGATTTGAGGGGAGAATATGAGAAATTTTGCGGTCAGTGTAAGTGATTTGTCGTATTGGTTCTTATCATGTACTCTCAGAGCCCTGGGTTACTATACAGGGTTAAAAGAGCCATATGCATAATATTTCCAACAGATAACATGTTGCGAGAAGTGACAGCTTGTCTGGTTGCACGCTAATCGTTCTCATCTGGGCCCAGCTTGTCAATGCCCACTTTCTGTCACTGTCAATCACATGCCTAATTTGAAACAATTAAAGACTCCCCAGCCACCTCACCCTCCGCTTCCACTCTATATCACAGTCTCTCACAGTCAAACGCCCACCCCCACCCTCTCCGCTTTTGGCCGACTCTTCTTTTCACTTTCAATTAATGTGCTGTGGCCAATTAACGCAGTGACATCGAGCCAGGACAGGAAATCATCTATGTCATCTGCTCCCTGCCACTAGGGGAGAGAGAGATCCCACAAAGGTCCCGCTGTAAATAGACGGGTCTTCTAATTACCCACCTCTGCCTCCAGCCGTGACAAAACCACTAATTGATTTTATGCAATAGTGTTTATTTCAGAAATGGCCATTTTGTCTCTCAAGTGGGGGTCTTGCGTTGTGTCTCAGGCTGCTCATCTTTCAAGGCGACTGCACTGATGTCATGATGGTCTGATTCTGCTGTGTGAGTGCATGTACATGTTTAGAAGTGTCTCCCCTATTAATGGTGCCAGCTAATGTTGGGGATGATATATGGAAACAAATATATATTGCATGATTAGCCCCTTGCATTGATATCTCGAGGCTTTACATTGAACAATATCACAGAAGATACTTTATATAGAGTATTTATAATGGTTAATGCATGTTTAAAAGTGATTGGTGTCATTTCTGGAATTGCAATCTGTTTGTTTGAGTGTCCTGAATGGATTCGACATGCACTACCATTTAAAAAAAAGAATACTTTTAAATGGATCAAAAGTGACAATAAAGACATTTATTTCTATTTCAAATAAATGCTGTTCTTTTGAACATTTTATACATCAAAAAAAAAAAAAATCGTTACCACAAAAATATTAAGCAGTGCAACCGTTTTCAACATTGATATTAAGAAATGTTTCTTGAGCAGTAAATCATCATATTAGTATGACTTCTGTAGGATCATGTGACACTGAAGACTGGAGTAATGATGCTGAAAATTCAGCTTTGCCATCACAGGAATAAATGACATTTTGAAATATATTAAGATGGAAAACTGTTATTTTACAGGACAAGTTCGGTATTTTACACTTAAAGCCCTGTTTTAAGATCGTTTCTGATGAAATAGAACGGTTAAGATTGAAATTTGGACACATGCTGGTGGCCCGAGAATTTTCGGGTTCTGTGGTTCGGGTCCCCACCTCCACAATGGTTGCATGTGTGCACTGGAACAATCCTTCCTAAAACGCATTAAACTTTAGTTTACAAAGACGTGAAACTCGCCGAGTGGTCAGGGGTGTTCACTGATATGCTCACACAAAAATCGCTGCAAAAGATGCTTTCCAACAGGTTTTATCGTAGTTTTTGTCCCAAGTCAAGTCAATGGAGTTGGACAAAAACTACGATAAAACCTGTTGGAAAGCATCTTTTGCAGCGATATTCAAATGTCCAAATTTCAATCTTAACCGTTCTATTTCATCAGAAACGATCTTAAAACAGGGCTTTAAGTGTAAAATACCGAACTTGTCCTTTAAATTGTAATATTTCACAATATTTTTGATCAAATAAATGCAGATACTTTTTTCAAAGCCATTATAAAAATTGTACTGACCCAAACCTTTTGAACGATAGTGTAACAATATTGTCCTCTGGCGTGAATTTGGAGAAAAGACATTTATAAACTTAATTATAGAGATTATTTTTAAGTTGTTATATTTTGTGTTAAATAATATTATTATTATTATTTGTAACAAATTATTTTAACAATTCTGAATGGTTTCACTTTCACACAGAAAGGCACACTTTACCTTTAACTAATCAGCACTGAGTCATGATTGTGTTGCCCAAATCTGGGTGGAATTGCATCACTCATCACAGCATTGGAACTACCACGCTCAAATGTCCACATTTCCATTTATGCATTTGCCTGTTTGCTATCTTGCCTCTTGACATTGTTTGCTAGTTGATTCTGGCATTGTGGGTGTTGGGATGTTTGAGGATTATGGTTTCTCTCTGGAAAGCGACTTCCCGACAAAGAATGGCAGTGCTTCTTTAATTACGGTGGCATTGCATCATATTGCCCCTGAAATGTAATGCCGAAGTCGCTGAGTGTTTTTATACTCGTGTCACTCAAGAGAACATTGTGCTCTGTTTCCTAATCCTCAAATCCAATATAATTTTTTGGAAGTAATGCCTTTTTTTATGTATGTACTGTATTCATACCGCATACATCCCCCTTAAAGCAGTTTATTTACTACAGCTGATCTATGTAAGTATGATATTAAGGTCTAGAAGGATAGGACATGTAACCTTTAGCTGTGCAAGATAGCCTTATGACATCAACCCTTGTAATTCCAGCTTCCTGTACAGGTGACATTTTCCCAACATGCCTGTGTATATTCCAGTAAAATGAGAGCCGCTCTCTTACACACCAGCAAATCCAGTCTTGGGCAGATTAAGCTGAGTGTGAATGTGCGTAAAAAGAGAGATTTTGTGTGTGTGCAGATGCAGGGCTGAGTTAGCTGGCACATAGACACACACACACACACACTGTCCTCCTAGAGTCTCCACCCACATTTGTCCTTCTGTGCTCTCTCTCTCTCTCTCTCTCTCTCTCTCTCTCTCTCTCTCTCTGAGCAGGTGGACAGGCCAGATTCTGGGCTGTATTGTCAGTGTCTTTTTATGCTATTATTTATGCTATTATTATGCTATTAACTCACCTATAAAAAATCCAACAGCAAAACACTTGTTATTCTCCGACAAATCAGGTTACGGGTGTATTTTGGTTTAAATACAACATATAATCTATTGACATAATAACTGGAAGCATGCTGTTGATTACCACAGAAAGCAACTTCCTTTGTAAAAATACAAAAACATATTTTATATAAATTATATTTTATATTATATACATGTAATATATGTGACACACTTTATATTAGTATAATATATTATGAAATGTATACACAGATTTGAACAAAAAAATGGTGTAGGATACAACGTAGAAATTGCTAGTAAATTTCACAAATAATTAGAGTAAAAATTTAAATAGAAAAAACACATTGAATCACATGCGAAGTAGAAAGAATGAACTAGTATTTTCTTGTAAAACGAATACTCCAATAATTTTGGATTTATTTTAAAAAGTATATATATATATATATATATATATATATATATATATATATATATATATATATATATATATATAGTTTTTCTTACAATGTACGTTTAATTTTTTAATATATTTTAAGTATTTATTTATAGATTTTGAGTCAGTTATTTTCTATGGCCATTATTTAACCTTTATTTAACATGGAACAGGGGGTTGAAATCCTGTAACCCCCAAATTTACTGTAACATTGTATTGTACCACTTTTCCAGCAAGCCCTAAAACTCTGTTTTTTTAATTCCCCAAATTACAGTGGTTTATGTAGTGATTTAGTGATTACTGATATATCACATTGTTAACAATGTACTGTTATTAAGCCGTCTTCTGTGGAAGTGTTTAGTTCCAGTTTTGTTAAATTAGCCTCTCTGTTTTCCCCCTTTTAGAGACCAAAATCACTGTCATCACACTTCAGTTTTGTTCCAGCTAAGCATGAGCCTGGTTCCATTTCGGCACAAAAAAAAAAAATCCAACAAAGAACCAAGTCACGTCAAACATTGACTCAGACAAAAAAATATAATTTGACAGTTAAGGAAATTATGGTAGTGTGAAAAGCTTTCCTTTTTACTGCCGCTGCACTGTTTGTTTATCTGAAAGGATGCACATTGTATCAATTTCCAGTTTTACATTTACACTGCTGCAGGCTAGAGGGCTCTGAAGTTGAGAGAATTAATTACTTTTTATTATTATTTATAAAGTAATCTATCTGTCGAGAGACAGAAAGTGAAGAGGAGCAAGGGAAAGGAGAAATGCCTGCAGCTATGTCCTTTAAACTGGATCCTGCCTGGCATTATCTGCACTAGCAGCTCTCACACAGACCGACAACAAATGAAAGCCTAGCTACTGGGGGGATGCTTCACAGAATGAAAGAGAGCGCACGAGTGAGAGAAAGAGGAAATAGTTGGGGGGGGGGTTGTGGGGTTACTTTGAAAGGGCTCAAGAAAGTTAAGTGTGTCTCAGCCAGGGTGTACGTACTGTGTGCTTGTGTGTGCCGGGCTGGATTTGTCCTCTGGTGTTTGTTGGCCTGGAGAGTCGCACTGCCTGGGGATGTTGTTTGTCAGCCAGATTGATTGGCAAATATTCCAGCTTCCTCCCACCAGCCCTATCAGATACAAAAAAGGTTACACATGTGGAAAGGATATTGATTTTTACTTAGCAATGGTAGTATGGCAGGAAATAATAGATTACAACTCTGCATCCGGCTGGGCTGTCAACTCCACTCGGTTATAGTCTTACTCTTAGGTTATAACTGCAGGCAAGGTCATCCAAGTTATTATTTATAATTTTTGCCCTTTAACAGAATCTTAGTTTATTTACACAATATAAAAAATGAATACAGATAAATATGACAAATGAATACCACATTTGGCATATTTATCATTTTCTCAAACCCTGATGCACATGGTATCCCAAATACACATTGAGATGGGGGCAAATGTACTATTTTATATATTTTATTTGATTATTCTTTACCATTTTATCATTTTATTTTATTTTCAAACTGAGGGCCAACGTTGTTTTCTATATATGCTAATCATCTAACTGGAACATTTAATTTCATCCACTTCTAAAAAAACAGGGTTCGTGCAAGGTGCTTAAAGTACTTGAATTTGACTGTTTGAAAATTAAGTCCTGGAAAACCCTTGAAAACAGCAATATTCATGAAGGGGTAACTTGAAAAGTGCTTGACTTATTTAAATACAAGATATATGACAAGATATAAAAACACAAATACAATATTTACACGCAAAACTAACACTCCAGCCCCCATCAGACCTTTCTTGATACGAAGTATGCCAATATAATAATATAAAATATTATTTAATGAACAATAATAGCCGTTATAAACTTTGTATTTAATATATATTATTAAATGCGTTGTAAGTTGTATTTTGGATACCTTATATCTGTAATTTGAGTTTTAAAAAATCCTTAAAAAATCCTAAAGATATTGTTTGATAAGGGTGATCTCTGATTGTAGTCCTTGAAAACCCAAAATCAGTGCTTGAAAAGTCCTTGAAAGTCCTGGAATTTAATTTGACAGTATCTGCACAAACCCTGAAAAAAAAAAGCTTTTAATTGAGCACAACGATTGCCGTGACAGAATCGTGGCTGAGAAATGAGCCCTTTCTAAAACAGAGCCAGACTCTGTCGTTTCAAGCCCTTCTGTTTTGCGGTTGTCCCACTGTGAGTGCAGTAGCCCATGTAAAGAGTTCACAGGCAGTCCTGCTGTTTGTTAGTGTTTGTGTTGTGGCTCCATGTGCACTTTAAGTTGAATGTCCTAATTACAGCTGGCTGGGCGCAGCGGTTTAAGGGAGGCCTCTCTCCGCGGTGCACTGTGCGGCGAGAGGATTGAGCTGACAATAGCCTCACCACGTGCTGCCTCTCGTGATAAAAGCCAGGCTCTACCTCTCACCGGGCTGGAATATTCTCCGTTTGCCACTTTAATTGATGTCAATAAGGTTATGCTAAATTTGAAGATTTGAATAATTTGTCTTCCAGCACAATAATGGCATCACCCAGGCTACAGGCTGCTTAAGCGAAGGGCTGAATGGAGGTGTCAGGCACCCGGCGCTCTCCCACCTCTCTGCCCACATTCTGGGCTGACACCCCTTGTGTTAGCGTCCCCCGCTCATCTGATTAAAACTCCACTCCTGGGGAGATGCTGAACTTACATAGGCTCAAGCTTTACTATTAGCTCAAATTACCTCATATTACAGTGAAACGTCAGTATTTAGGGAATATAGAGGATTACAGAATTTCACGACTTCATTGCGGATTGCTGGAAATTCTTGTTTTTCCTAGTTTAAATGAGCAGAGGTTTAGATATAATAAATATTAAGAGTATTTCACATAATAAATGTGGCATTATGTACTCTATTTTCTTGACCTAAACCAATTTGCTGTTATTTTCCCAAAACACAAAATGAACAATCATCATGAAGCACTTTCCCATACAGCCAGAGTCAAACTAGACTTTGAGCACACAAAATTTCTATGGACACGGTAACGGTCGTGATTTGATGTCACACTTTTTTTATGAATTCAACATAAAACAAATAGCAATATATTCAAAATGTAAAAATATATTTTTAATTCAGCCAAGAGGTCACGCCGTGAAGTATCGATCTTCTACTGGTCACACGTCTTCTTGTGATGCGAATTCGCAGGTCAGACTTCACCAAACTTGAACTTTGGAATGCAGCAAATTGCGACACTTTTCGTGTGAGCTTGCGTTTCCAATCTGAAGCATTCGCATGTGTATGAATGGAAGTCGATGGATGGACAAAATGTGTAGTGTTACTGCCCCAGTGTGTTTAAAGTGACCACATCTGTCAATCTGACTGTGTTCATCACATTTAAATTTCACAGTTTAAAAGCTATTATATGACTTCAAAAGACTTGGAATATAGTGTCTGAGTCATATGAACACCTTTATGATGCTTTTGTGATGGTTTTTCTTTTCTTTTTTGGAAGCTCCAAAAGCATAATGTGTTCATTCGTCTCAGGCACTATGTCCCAAGTCGTATAATAGCTTTATGTGATGAACACAATTTGTGATAATTTGTTAAATCAGACATGGCACCTATGGTGAAGGTTGGATGTCAGTGCTTGTCTAATGATTAAACGTCATTGATGTTAGATGACATATTATAAAGACAAATAAGACATTACTCTGTTATTTAAAGTCGACTCGTGATAAAACGGAAGTAGAGACATCTTTTCTTTTGTATTGTGATGTATATCTGAATGAAATGGATTATAAGAAAAGTGAAAATGTGGTGACATGGTTCAATCCATCGGTTGTTGATTTGATGGAGGCAGATCTGAAAGTGAGCTTGCAGTTGGCTGTAAGAAAGGGGTGGGGTTTAAACAATGGGTTTACTGTAGATCTACTATGACATTTTGATGAAAAATTCCGAGAAAAATTTGAACAATATAAGAAACCTGCATTGATGAAATGTTCACAATAAGATCAAAAGCGTGCATATAGAAAATATATGTTGAATTTCATTTCATACCGACTTGACTTTCATTTAAAACTGCATCCAACACATTCAACACAATAGTGCTGCATTCAGACCTGAGCATTTCATTTAACGGCTAGAGCTGAATATAATCAGACCTCAATTAAGCGCCTGTTAAGTCTGTCTCCCCTCCATCTGCCCATTCAGCCCCCTGTCGGGCAGGCGGTTTGCCCCTGACCCATCGCCCCGTGTCCAGGGTCAAACACCAGCGCTCAGCGGTGTGACAGCCCGCCATGTGCTGCCCCGTTAATTAACACATTTCCCTCTCTCTCTCCTCTACCTTTATCACAGGAAGTCTTCTTGGCCTGCTCATATCATATATCACAACTGAGAAGAGGGACTTTCCGCACTCAAATAGTCCAACATGCACTGTTTCAAGTGCCCTTTTATGTATTTAATATGTTTCAAGTGCTCCATATTTTCCTGGAAGCTTTGGGAGGATATTAGTCTAAATTCACTTATCTGTTTAGGCCATGCGTCTGAGCATGTATGCACACTGGTGGGTTGTTTCCTTGCGTTAGTACATTGGTTTATTTCCCAATGTGCAGCTGACTATTCTGGAGTCCTCTGTCAACTCCTGGGTTGTATCAGACTTCAACAAATAGCCCATGGATGTTGTTTTGAGCGGTGCATGTGGGCTTGATTTCGCTCGCAGCAGCTCTGTGATGGGCTAATTGGTTTAGCAGGTTGGGTCCTGAGACGGCCAAAGGGCAGCGGGGCGTAGCGAGCCACAACGTGAACCTGATGTTCAGGAGGATGCTTTGTTTCAGTCTGCGGATGGAGAGCATGTGGCAGGCAGAGCAACCTCCTTTCACACACTTTTCCCCCCTCGGTCTCCACCCCTTCTATCCGGTTGTTTCACTGTTTTTTTGTTTTTGTGAATAGGTGCGTGTGAATAGGTGTGCGTGTGTGTCGGTGTGTGTTTGTATGTATGAATATATAAATGTGATAAATGTAGTTTAGTTGGTTAGTTAATCATTTATTGTCTCCCTTAGGAGAAATTTGTCTCAAACACTAGAGAGCAGGACAATCGAGAGAGCAGGTCAACACCCAACAATCCACAATAGTCACACTTCATCCATACTACATACATAACATTTCCAAATGGCATATATCAGTCATTTCACAATTGTAATATTACACTATACCTACAAATAAGACATTACACAATACCCAACACATTACACATCTACCCACACACACCAATATTTACCTATTGTTCAATCATTTAATTGATAATGGGATAAGAGAGAATTTATACCCATTCAACTTACAGGTTGGTACCGTATATCTCCTATCCAAGGGCATCAGCTCATACTCCTTATAAAGAATATGTTTTGCACCACCAATAGTTTTAAGGCCAAGTTAGGAGTGAGAATGTGTTGCTGAAAATTCAGCTTTGCCATCACAGGAAATTACATTTTAAAATATATTAAAGAGAAATTATTTTAAATTATTGTAATATTTGAAAATATGACTGTTTTTACTATATTTTGATCAAATAAATGCAGCTTTGGTGAGCATAAGAGGCTTCTTAAAAAAATACTTAATGATTCCAAAATTTGGGATGGTGGTAGAATATATTAAAATATTACTATAGTTATTATACAGAACTATTGCACAGTTTACTGGGTTACATTTGCTGTAAACAATATTACATGAAACAAGGACAGACCTTGTCAAGTGTCTAATCTCCCAATCTCTGGGGGCATCTACTGTAATATGAGTGTTTATTATTTTAATCATTCATGAGGGTTGAGACTGTGGGATGGCTGAAGGCTCCAGATTAAACTCACCCTGGGAGCTTGTTATAAAGAAAAGCCTTAGGACAGACAATCCTGGCACTCTCTGAACACCCCCCTCTACCACCCAGCCCTACACTGGTCCCTTCTGTCTCTGTTATTTAGGCTGACACTGTTTTCAGGCTGGTAAATGCTCCCTTGGGATGCAGGAAAAGGGTCGTTGTGAAGATGTTTAACCCCTATCAGGGATGAGGCCTTGAACTTTGAGTGACATGCAGTGACCAACAATGATTTGTGACAGATTTACTGCCTATATGAAGTGTTTTCCATGTGTTTTTGCTGATCCTGCCTCTCGTTCCTTTCTACCCACCAGGTGATGAGCATCCTCAGCAACCCCAGTGCCGTGGCCCCTCAGTCCCAGCATGAGTTCTCCATATCCCCCCTGCACAGCGGCCTGGAGGCCTCCAACCCCATCTCAGCCAGCTGTAGCCAGCGCTCCGAGCCTATCAAGACCGCCGACAGCCTCACCTCCACCCAGTCCTACTGCCACCCTACGTACAGCACCACCAGCTACAGCGTGGACCCCGTCACTGCAGGCTACCAATACAGTCAGTACGGCCAGAGTAAGTGCCTCTCTACTCTTTACTTAAATTGCTTTTTTGTCATATTTACCCCCACAGCTCCATCGGTAGGACTTGTAGTCCTCATTTGTAAGTTGCTTTAGATAAAATAAGCATCAGCTAAATGAATAAATGTAAATGTAAGTTACCCCTTCATTGACAACAAACCTAAAATGTGTTCCTTTAAACTCCTAGTAGTAACTTCTTTTTAATATTATACTGCAGTGATTTCTCAACCAGGGTGCCGAGACCCACTATGGGGGCAAGGAAAACTTCTAAATGGGCTTTAAGATGACTTGATCAAGACAACATCTAAAAATCAAGATGTAAACTGAAATTATATTGTTGTTCCTTCAACAATTGGGATTAAAAAAGTTTTGTTGGTTTAACTTAAAAAGTAAGGTAATTGGTTGCCTTAAAATGTTTTGTTTCAATGAACTCAAAATGTTGATACAAAGACAGAGATTGGTTTAATCAACAGAAACTCAAAATATTATGTTATATGAGCAATATTAGTTAATTTAAGTTGATTTGACAAAAGAATAATGAAAGTATTTTTGCAGTGGCAGGTCTTGGATATACAGTATGAGGGAATTTTAAAAGTGTGATTTCCTGCAAAAGTCACGGAAATCTTTATAATAAATATAAATTTTTCTAGTCACGTCAAGCTTGAAGAAGGTCGCAAGACCGAAAGCTTGCAATAAATTGATCTTGCACAGTGTTTTGAGTGTGCGGCTGCTGTATTTTTACAATATTTTCCACTATGATTTAATGTAGCAGCACCTCTCTACAAGACTTTTTTCAGGGTTCTCAAGTCTCACGCATTGGCCGTGAGACACACGCAATTCAACCAGTTCACACGCTCACACGCCACACCGTGTATTTCTCACGCTGAAAGGCAATGCCAACCAAGTTGTCCTGCAAGCTTTATAACGTTGTATACGAGGCGCATGCACACAAAGATAAGTTTCCTGCCGCCAGCGCGTCCGCATCTCGGCCAGATTGCGTTCGTTACTAGGCAACTTATAGACGCGCGAAGTCCGCGAACACACACGGAAGTTCGGCCACCGCGACATCGCGCGAACACACGTCGTGATGGAGAAAGTAAGTTGGAAGAAAGCTCGCCTAACATTTTTAGACTAGAAGTTCTAGAACATTTAATATATAGCCCAGTCAAAAACTCTACAACTGCTTTGCAACCAGGCCAAAAGCTTTGGCTCAGTTTGGCTAAGGAAATGTTATTGGGTATGGGAAGGAATGAAGATGTATTTCTTCAGTTTATTTTAAATTCTATATTATACTGTATTAATAGTATTTCTAGTTACATTAAAGCTAAAGCAGAGTGCTCTTGGTAATATTGTATATCCTGTCAAAACATACATTAGCCTAATCATTGCCATTGCATTTGTATTTTTCAAAGATGTCAGGGAAAAATGCAAAAATATTTTTTTTCCAAACATTTTGGAGCAATTTGTTATATATTTGTAGCCTAATTTTGAAATATAACATTAAAGAGTAGGCCTATATTTTATGTGATGAATTGCTCTGTCATTTATCAGATTTACCAATTGTTATAATTTCAATTTTTGCTGGTTAATTATGAACAATGGATAAAATTGGGGGCGGGGCTAGGTGGGGGCGGGGCTCCATTTAGGCTCCTCCCCTAACCGCATGTGATCTCACTCCAAGCTTTTGATAAAACTTGAGAACCCTGCTTTTTTTGACGGATGAGCGGTGGTTCTTTTCTATTTTTTCTATCTAGTCACGTCAAGCTTAAAATAATTTATCGGGTAGTTTTCTATAAAAAAAAAAGTTGTTTTAATTCACTGGTAATAAAAAGCGTGTAACCTGAAGAACATGCAGTTATTTTCGGTACTTTTAGTTTCTGTTAATAAAAATATTTGAATGAAAAAGCATAAGTACCAAGAATATCTTGGGGTCTTTTGAATTTCGTCTTTGACAGTGGAAGTCAAAAAGGTTGAGAACTGCAGTTATACTGGATTTACTTCCATAAAATAACTGAATGTGTTAAGGTTAAACAAGAAAGAAAGAGAAAGAAATTGCAAATAATTATTATAAACTTTTGACCCCGGGACCATTTTTAAGAAATAGTTCATTCATTTGTTCCCCGAGTTGTTCCAAACTGTATAACTTTCTTTCTTCTTTGGAACGCAAAAGGACAATTTTTAGTTTAATATCCTAGCCACTAAATATCTTAGCTGTAAAGCTCCAAAGTCTCCCAAAAAAAAATTCTAAATAAAAGTGGTCCATACAACTTGTGTACTATATCTTAAGTATTTTAAAGCCAAACAATAGCTTTGTTTGAGAAATAGACTGAACTTTAAGTCAAATGAAATCATGCACCTCAGATCATGAGAGTTTATGAGAAAAGTAACAGATCTTTTCAATGAATCAGTTGATCAGTTACGAAACTGACGTGAATGATTCGTTCATTAATTAAGCAGATCTGGTTCTCGAGTTCAACTCACTGACTTAAAATTTTGGTCTGTTCCTATAGACAAAGCTAACATATAACATAAGAAGACTTGCAGTACAATGTGTCATGAACCACTTTTATGGTTTCACTTTCTATTACATGTAAACTGTACCAAGTAAGTTATTCATTAAATCATATACAATCAGTTATTTTATATTCAGTTATACAATTTATTTGAGCCAAGTACAGAAATTTGGTTTAACTGTTCCTTTAAATGCTCCATGATGTGCGAAATCACTGATTTAGCCCAGCCTGTCTAATATTTCATTGAAATTCGTGAGACAGCTTAGGGGCGCACTTTGTAGAGGCGCGTGTTTGCGTGTGTTCGCTGTGACCGTGAGTGTCAGAGAGCAGATTCTGTGCTTCTCTTAGGGAAGGTAAAGATTCAGTCTGAGCGGGATTTAAGCAGTAAACGGTGCTGACAGGAAAGGAAGGCTTCCTGAGGGAGAGAGGTTAAACGAGCTGTGATTACTCTCTCTGCTAGCTGTCAGCACCAGTGTCTCCAGTACAGACAGCTAGCCCACCCACAGGTATGCGGCAGCTACCGTACGCGCCGCCGTTCCCTGACAGCTTCCTTTTTTGCTCTTGCTTATAGACGCTAACGTGCGGCGCTTACTGTCACACTGACAGATGTCTGGCACCGTCCGCACGCACCCCTCGCTCTGCCCCGCCTCGACACTTCTGCAAATGATGAATAAAGGAAGGAGAGGTTCAAATAACACCTCCTCGACTGGGGTAATCAAAGGGCCTCCGACCAAAAAACATCAGAGAGACTTGACATCCCAGAAGCTAATGCCAGTGAGCTAATGCTCACCTTCAGAAGCCTTTTTATATCCATTAGTCATAGACGTCTCTGTCGTGATGCATTTTGTCATTGTTGTTGACATTTTGATCAAATGATCACTGTGTTTACCGATTGTCGGAAAAGGAGTGGCTGTGTTCGCAATGCCAACTCCAAAAAAACACGCAAGTAGTGAAAAGTCAATCCTGTCAGTTTCAAAATGCAAAGCCCTCAGGTTTAACCTCCTCCGCTCGACGGTTTCCACTTTTAATTTTTTCCATTTCGGCTTTGAGGATGTAGGTGGGAAACGTCTATGCAAATAATTACCTGAAGGTTACAGCTTGCGCTGTGCTAACTTAATAAGTTAGCCAATTCCAGTTGGACTCAGCGAGGGTTGCTTTTCTGTTTTAAAAGGGAAGTGGCTAGAGGGGTTAATTGGAGCTACCGCGGTTTTTGCGCCGCACCACTTCCATCCTGTCCTTGGTATGTCCTCGCAACCCCAAACCCGATTCACTTGTCTTTTTCCACCAATCAAATGTCCCTAATGTCTTTGGCTTGTGTATTTAAATTGAAGCAGTGTGAGATGGGAGGCAGATCAATGCTGAGGTCCTGGGTTGCGAGCGGGACTCGGGGTGCCCTCTGACCCTGGATTAGCCCGCGGGATAGAGTCGACACGTGCTCCTGATAAAGATCTCCCAGTAAAGCCAGACTCCAGATCAATCCAATGAGAGTCATGCCCTCAGGTGATATGTTAGTCACACCATTTTGTGTGCTACACCTATCTGGTGGGAATCTCTTCACTCTTTCTGCCGTCTCTCCCCACTCTCTATTGCATTTTGAGCAGCCGTACAGATACTAATCTTGATCAACAGAAACCATTTTCACAGGCGTAGAAAATCGAGTGGACTCATTATCTAAATCTACTCAGTACAGCTGAAAAAGTTTTAGCTACATCAACTAAACAGAACTTTGAAAAGGCTGTTTTTGCATTTATTTATGTACGCTTTGTTTATGGTGTTCTGGGTGGCATTTTTAAGAAATGAAAGATGGATAGATGGAATAGACTGGCATGTCGCAATGTGATGTTATATGATGGAAAGTGTGGAATTCTGAGAACAGGGATGACAGACTTAATGAGGAATGTGCTGAGGAATACTCACTATGACAGGAATGAGTGACAGTGGGGAACAGGTGCTCCATGTCTCTGGAATCAGCAGCGTGTTCATGAGAGCTCAGTAATGCGAAGTGTCTGCTCTGAAACTCAACCCGAAACTAAACCCATCCTAGTTTGCTTATATGGATCAGTGACAAATAAAGATGTCCAAGATTAAAATGTAAAAATGTCCCCTTTCTATTTGGATTTAATACATTTTGGGTAAAAAACTTTTTTTTTCCAGAGACACTAAAATGTGAAGTGGTGTAACCCTGAAGTAAAAGTGGTATAATATTTTCCTAAATGTAATCATCATTTTCAAAAATGTTTTTAAAATGAAAATATTAGTTTGCTCATATGAAACACTGACAAATAATGATGTCCGAGTTGAAAAATTTAGAAATGCAACATTTGTATTCATGGTTTCATTTTAATTTAGATTCAAAGGCTCTAAAAAATGTCCAGTGGTACAACCCTAAATTTAAAAGTAATATCATATTTTCTTAACCTTAAATCATACATTTTTTAAATATTTTTTATTTAGGTGAAAAATGTCATATCTCTGAGAAATGAATGAGTTGTTTTGGTCTCTATGTGCAGCTGCGGTGGATTACCTGGCTAAGAATGTGAGCTTGTCCACGCAGAGAAGGATGAAGCTGGGAGAGCACTCGGCTGTGCTCGGACTGCTACAGGTGGAGACGGGACAGGCGTATTGATGGACCTCGCACTGAACATCCACCCATGAGTTTCACCAGCATCCCTCCATTCTTTCTGCAGCGCCGACACGTGGACCATCTGACTAGGAGTTAACGAGACCAAGAGAAATGAAAAAAACACAGGCAGTCCTAGACTTTCTACCTATAGCAGTGTGAATACAAAAGCCATTCCACATAAAAAACAAAACAAAAAAACAGACACTATTGTGCCGCATCTCCTTATTCGTCCTGATCCTTTCTCTCTTTCACAACAAAGAGACCCTTTCAGGGCTTCAGAAAGAAGCTGAGGGAAAAATAAGCATCAATTGTCTGATCCCAAATCACTAAAGCCCTGCCTGTCGGCATCCAGTGTTAGCACACATAGGTTACTGCTTGCCCATTCCAAACTGTTCGGACCATGTTGTTTATAGAACTGAAAATGATGGTATTATAATTATATTTGTTATTATAAATGTGGTTGTTCCTATTGCTGTTGCATTTACTATTGTAATTACTCTTTGTTTACATGTTTCATTTGTATTTTTTCTCATGTTTAGTTCCTGTTTCTATTTTAACCACAAGGCCTTGCTCTGCAACATTACATTTCTGATGGATATACACAGGCAGGCTGTTTGCAAATCTACAACGAAGGTATACGATTGGTTCATTTAGATCTTAAACCTTACATTCCACAAAACCTGGGCTAGTCATTGGGGCATCTGGGTTGGAGGAGCCTTGATATGGGGTTAAACAGCAGTCTGTGACCTGCTCTATATGGGTAAATTATCAGTGTTATTTATGATCATTTTATCTTAAAAACATACATTGTTCTGGAATATGATGACCAAATGACAAAAATACGGTTTTGATTATTTTTTTGCAATGAACTCAGACTAAATTCTTCTCTGTGGTCACTATAATTGCCATTATAATGAGCCCTGATGGGCAAATGCCATTTTTAGCATTTTATGGCTTTTTATATACTTTCCCATATGCTTCTTGGCTATTCATGGAAAGTATTGATATAGCTTGCAATTTATCAAAGAACTTAAAAGCAATCAGATATTAGCCATCTAAAGGCTGAAGGCGATTTGTAAATTCATGTTTCAGATATTTTGAAGGGGGATGTACTAAAATTGGTAGCACTTTTTTTTATTCACGAGGAACTTAATTTGTCTCTGTGGTCACTGTAAAATAATGGACTGAAACTGTACAATGGGAATCTGTAGGGAGAAATTAACTTTTAAGTCTTATGCCAGGTTACGTTTCAAAAGTGTGATGGTCTCTGAATAACTGTCTTAGAAATTTCCAAGCTATTATATTGAGAGATGGAATATATGACCACATTTATGGATCTGTGTTTACATTTAATGATAGCCACAGTGGCTCCTTATTCCACCTTTTCTCAGCTGTGTTTTAAACCTCAGAGATGATTTCTGTGGCTAAGATGAACTGAAACTGAACTGTGCTCCAGTGTCACTAGACGTGCCCTAAAATGCCATATATATTCAGGACAAAAACTGAAACATGAACACATGACCATGTGCCAACAGGACATTTCCATTTTAACACTTAAAATATTTTGTAGTAAATAAAAAAGACAAAAAAGAAGTGTGAAAAAAAATCATGTTTTTAGTGTGTAGCACTCATTTCTACTGCAATCATGAATCTTTGGGATATTTAAAGCACTATCTGACTAGGCGATCCACATTTCCGAAATATCGTTTCAAACTCAGTTGCTCTTTATTCTTTCGTTGTTTACCTTTTTGCTCATATGCATTTTCATTTGATATATTTCCGTTCAGCATGTGTGTATATTATCATGGCATAATTTATTCAGCTGTATGAAATACTAGCGTAGTGGGAACTTGTATTGGCATTTACTACCTTCAGCCTGTTGGTGTCTTTACTGTAGCACTGGCATATCTGTTATGGATTAAAGCTCAAAAAAAGTGGACAAAGAAACACAGACTGCTTCTTTCTTTCTCATCACTCACTAAATGTATCATACAATAGTCAAATATGCTGTTAATATTTTATATTTAAAAAAACTTGTGCATTTTAGTTCACACAATGATGATATATATGGCTAGAAGTATCATGTACGCTTGCTTTACCATCTACTAAATTTATGAAGAGCTTTTTAATCTGTAATGTTCATTTTCTGTAATACTTAAAACATGAAAATCTATTGGCATTTATCATATACACTCTTTTCATTGCTTTGATGTCGCTGTCAGCTATAATCATGATTTAATCCCCATCTTAACAATGCTGTATTTTTACAGCCACTTTGAAGTCAAGAGCATCATGACAGTTGTGGTGATTTAAGATACTAAAAATATCAGTTTCCAGTAATTGAGTTGCGCTGGAAGTGAATAGAGTGAAGTGTTGCAGACAGTGTCACCAGGGGCGTCATGCAAGCCAAAATTCTGGGGGGGCACAATCTGAGACGTTGCAATTGTTTTCTGACGGGTGATATGGATCATGTTAGGAGGGGTCAGGGGGTTTCTCCCCCTGAAATTTTTTTAATTCTGGCTGCGAAACATACTATTTCAATGCAGTTTGGGAGGGACAGAAATACCTTAACGGAGCTAGCAGCAACACTCCTCTATCTGATTCTGAGGACTAAGTTAAAGTATCTATTTTGTAAGTTTATGTAAAAGACAGGTTGATGAAAGAACTGTAAGCTCAAATTCAAAAGCTTTTGAAGTCTACTTCATTAAAGCATGTTTACACACACACTTACTGTACACTTAGGCCTACTACACATGATTTTAAAAACAGTACCATTGCAGTTTTTATGTTATGATTTTAAATTGGTGTGACCTAAGAATGATCTTACATTAAAGGTAGCCTGCATAAAGGTGCTGAGGTCTGACTTTGTGGTGCTCGGAAATTAAGTTATTTTAATATTAATATGTGATGAAGGACTTTGAAAGAAGTTTGACAGATTTCAGTGCTTAATAAGGTTAACACTACCCCGTTTATTTGAAAATGGTTAATATTTGACAGAAATGTAAAAAAGTAATCAAATCAAATGCAATATGTTTAGCGATCTGTATAACAACTGTGCTGTAGGCATTTGGGGGGTAGTCCTACTATGATATTAGTCAAGTCAAGTCATCTTCATTTATATAGCGCTTTTAACAATGGATTGTTTCAAAGCAGCTTTACAGAGATAAACATATCATTTAAGGTAACAGATTGTTTTGGCGTTATAGCGGTTCTTGAATAATGTTACTTCCAGCTAAAGTTAACTTTGATTGATTCACCTCCGTCGAAATGATCAGACTTTAAACGCGAACCTGTGATTAACGCTGACGGCGTTCACATGCTCATTCAGAATTCTATAGTTATGTGCTTTTTAAAATATGTGCGCAGGTTTGTAATTCATACAACCCAGCCTAAACAAACTACTTTTCTTGCCTATAAATTTTGATACAGAATTTTGTTTTATTTTATCACTTCGGGGTACGCGAGCCGGAATTCACAACGCTTTATCTGTAGAGTGGGAAAGGGATCCTCCATTTCTTTTAATATTATCTTTTAACATTTCTTTTAATATTATCTTTTAACATTATCTTTTAATATTAGACTACATTAAAAGATAATGAATTTCAAACCTGAACCAAACATATTTTTTAATTCAAAGATCAAAGTCTGTCATTAGTCTTTAGTCTGCCAAAAAAAAAAAAAACATTAAAATCATGAACTCAAATGTCATTGTGAAAAAAAAATGTGTTACTGTTGTAACAGTGTGTAGGCTAAATCAGACCTTTCAGGCTATAGCCTAACGCTAATCAGCCTTATGGCAAAATTATTATTACAACTAAATTGTCGGTCATTAAATAGGAAAACTAAATAATTTTGTAGATGATTTGCTTTGTGTAGGCCTAACCCGACATCAGACATTATAAGGCCCGGACGAAGTTTTTTTTTGCACACAGTGACGCGACCAATCAATCACTCCTTTAATGCTGCGTTCCAGCGAATAGCGCGTCAAATTCGCGCCTACCGCGTCTAGTTATAGCCTACGCGTGAACACTTTGAATCCATTCGCGCGTCAAGAGCAAATGACGCGCGTAAAAAAACTAAAGTTTAGACTGGCTGCCTGCACATTCACTGTCCTCGCGGCTGCGGCTGCTGCAATTGGAAGGGGCTGGCTGCAGGACGACTCAACTTCCACGGACAGTTTTTAATATTTTATATCAAGATTTTGCTTTAGTATAATTTTCGGGACAATTAAGGCCGGTTTCGGGATTCGGGACAACAGCTTAGATTTCGGGACTGTCCCGAATTTTTCGGGACTTCTGGTCACCCTAGGGAGGAAAAATCTGAGGGGGCACGTGCCCCCTCACTTTGAATGGGCATGACGCCACTGAGTGTCACAACAGAGACTCTCAGAGCAGTGCATTCACAGAAGAGCTGCAGGGCCTGAGGGAATTTACTGCACTTCTTCTGGGGGCACAGGCTGGGCACTCAATGCCAGCCAATGTGTAACGGCATTAATGCCTCAAGATGGGGAAGAATGCGTTGCACCTCCAATCCGAATGAGCTCCTCTCTGATGATGGATTTTAAACTCTTGTGTTTAAATAAGAGCTTTAAAGGAATATTCATTGTAAACAAGTTTGAGTGTGGCCATCTGGGTTCACTTAAAGGATTCACACAGTGAGGGAATGTCTCTGGAATGTGATTTTGCACTGAGGAATCCTCTTTATGATTCAGCTGTCCTTAATATTATGTGATGTCATAAAATGTAATTTCAGATATTTCCAATATTACTATTATGGGAGCAGCTGCTCGGATGATCTGATAAACTTGCTTTTTGGATGGTCATGATTATTATATTATATTAATGCATTTTTATTTAAAGCTGCAGTCCATAACTTTTTTAGGTTAAAAATTATCCAAAATAAATTTGAGCAAGTACATAACCAGCCAGTGTTCAAAACTATCTGCTTGCCGTAGCTCGATTCAAAATGGTAAGCTTGTAATAACGTTTTTAATTCCAGTGGTAGGCCTACTGGTGGATTTCCGCGGGAAATTCGAGCATGTCTTTGCGTCATTACGTCACATCTGTACACATAAAGAAGGAGTCTCGGCTATAGGCTATGTTGTTTGTGAGGATGTTGGAGGTGGAGATGTATAGCCTTTTCTCACAGCACTTGATATAATTAAACTTATCAATTTGATGTCGGATCCAGAAAGGTTCAAATGACAATCACCAGTGACAACTGGAGATTCACCCGTTGTAAAATGCAAAAGACTTCGGAGTGGCTACAGAAAAAAAGAGACTGCGAAATCTCGCCCATGCGAAAACAAGCAAATATCGGAAGGGCTTTTGAAAGGTGGCGTGAACTCCGTGTTTTGAAGGGGTTCAAAATGAACGCAGAGACGGCTTTTTTTCTGCTGGCTAGCTTAAAGTGTTAGTTCCAGGGTTCTAAATTAACACCCGCCAACCCGCCAAGTGCGGGTTAAAATTCATTTTGGCGGGTGTTAATAAAAACTTACCAGCCAGTTTGATATAAGCGATCGTTAGATTTAATCAGCGCGATTTACTGCAATGCTTTTTTTCCCTTAGTTGGTCAGAACAAAAGTGGATGTTACTTACTTGTTCAGACGACATTTTCTGGTGAAAATTTTTATGTTGGTCATACTTCCAAAAAGTGTCGAAGCGAATGACAGTATCCACACCGGCGCGGTGACTGACAGCCGCACATTCTCTTCAAAACATTGGATTCTGTGCCGTGCCGAGGCACAACCCACGTAAAGATGATAATTCCGCGAATAACTGCAATTGCAGATTTCGAACAGAGATGGCGACAAAGAGGAAAGACTACGGAAAAGCATCTTTTGCAGCGATTTTTGTGTGAGCATATCAGTGGACACACTTGACCACTCGGTGAGTTTCACGTCTTTGTAAACTAAAGTTTAATGCGTTTTAGGAAGGATTGTTCCAGTGCACCTATGCAACCATTGTGGGGTTGGGGGGGGGGCTGGGGGTGCTACCACAGAAACCGAAAATTCTCGGGCCAGCAGCATGTATCCAAATTTCAATCTTAACCGTTCTATTTCATCAGAAACGATCTTAAAACAGGGCTTTAAGTGTAAAATACCGAACTTGTCCTTTAACTATATTTTATTTTTACATAAAAATACTTGAAAATTTGTATAGCTACTGTATGTGATAAGACAAAAAAAATCAAATACAAAAGACCCTAAATTACAGAAGATTATTTATTGATAAATTTGGACAACAGTATATTTATATTTTTGCAGATAATATGATAAGTACTTGATGTCTGAAATATATATATATATACAGTATATATATATATATATATTATTATCCCCCCCCCCCCCCCCCCAATATTATTATGAACAAAAACTGATACATCTGATAACTAAATTAATTTATTACATAATGACTAAATAAATGGCCAATATCATCAATTGAATGAAAGAACTGAATTTCCAACTGAGGGAGTTTTTAAAGAATTTCTGGGACGTGGTTCTTACATGATAATGAGTATTTTGGGTCACTCACACGTTGTTATTTTGAGGTAAGAACATGCCATGAGGTACAGACTGATTAAAACATGTCTGAAGAATTTCACCACAAGACACCCCTGCCCCCTCCTTTGGCTGTTATTATTATGTTTTAGAAACTCTGCAGTGTCAACCTCTTGAAAACGTAACAAAGAAAGCACTTACAAAGCCTAACATCTCCTTAAATCCCATAATTATTCCAGGATACATTATGTACCTGAGCCCGGGTGTCTGATCTTCACCGAAGGGATTCCACATTCCTACAATCAGCTTACACCGACAGATCGCATGATTGCCTAATAACCTGGATGGGTAAGTAGAGCGCTTAGTAGAAGATTGTTACAGAGAGAAGAATGTATCCCTTTGACAGACTCCATTGTTCGACATATTCTGCTTCTCCGAAGTATTATACTCTTCTGAAATGGATTTTTTTTTTTGTACAGATGTCAATAGGGTAAGACAATTTTATTACTCCTTGCAATTCACAAGAACTTTCCCTTTTTAAACCCAGTCTTTCATTTGCTGTTTCCAGGCACCTAATACAAGATTATAGTCCCCCATAGTAACCCTGGCATCCCTCACCCAAGCCTCCGTGTGCCCCTCCTTGCCCCCAGACTCTAATCTCCACACTCCAGCATCACTGCAAAATTAAGCTGTGAGGGAGCTGGGAGTCGCTTTAACCCCGCTCAGTCTAAAAGGCTCTCAATACACCCTATTGAAAAAAGTCTCGGAGCAGTCAACAATCCCCCCCCTATATGTCTCATATCTCCCTTTACTGCCGTATGGCATCAATTTCTTTCTGTCCTCCGTGCCATCTCACCTCAGTGAGGAAAAAAGGCGGGATTTCAAGGTGAACATGCAGGTATACATACAAGAGATAAGTCATGGAGCCTGCTGCTTACAGGTTGCTAGTGAAATCTACAGTCAGCTTGCAGACTTTTTCATAGTCCAAAATGGAGGTGAAATACTACAGAATGAAAATAATGAGCACAAGCTTCTGCATTCTGTGGGAGATACATTCATAAACCTTTTTGAAAGCAGTCAGCTCTTAACAAGCGTGACGCCTGGGTATAGACTCTAATACACAAAGACAATTTTTCTAGATAATAGCCTATCACGCAGGATACAATTTGAATTAAAAAAATGCAATTTTCACCTTGAAATGAACAAATGATTACAATTTCTATACAAATTAAGGCATCCAGGCAGCGCCTCAGTGCACAGCTCAGGCCATGAAACCTGACATAATTACCATGAAATACATTCTCAAATATTTGTATTTTGTCCATCGCTTTAAAACACGCCAGTCAGCCTTCATCTGATCTCACCTTCTGGGGCAAACACAGAAAAAAAAGAGTGGAAATCATCTAAGATGAAAAGCCCTTTAACAGGCCAGATAAAAATGTGTAAAAAAGGGATAGGGGGGGAAAAATAAAACAAACAGTAAATTGCTGCCGTTCAGCCTGACAGCCCCTGGAGTTATCTCTAAAAGCCAAATTACAGAGTCTTATCATGGGAATCATATCTAATGGTTATCTATACTCAGATGTTTCTCTCTCTCTCTCTCTCGCTCCTCTCTGCACCCCCTGTTCTTTCCCAAAGATTGCATTTACTTATGATTAGGAATATCTTTAGAAGAAAAGATGTTAACTTGAGCATTTCGTTTGGAAAGTTATGGTGAATTGCAAGTGGCATAAAAGAACAAGGCATGTAATTCAGAGGTGAGTGCAGCCTCCAATGATGAGAGAGATGCATGCCAATGACCAGGTGGCATCTATATGCAAATACAGTCTCAGGAAATTTTATATCACCAAGTGTAGAATTCTGAGATTATTGTGGATAATATAATAATATAAAACGGTTAGTTCCACTCATTGATTCTGATTGGTCAGTAGCTGTGTTTTATTCAAGATAAAACACGACTTTGACCGCTTCACCCAACGGTCCTGTAGGCCTATCACTACTCAACACCCCTAGCAACCACTCTTTGCAATGTTTAAAACAATGGGTGATGCGACCTGGGAAAACCCTACCCATCACATGGGGAAATTTTACCTATTACATGTTTTTATGCCATATTAAAGCTGGGTTCAAGCCCTTTCCAAACCTGTTTTTATTTATTTCATCGTTTCTGTAACAAAAGTTAAGTCCTGCTAGCGGGACTAATTTTTTTTATTGCTTTTTTTTTCATATCACATATTTTAGTAATCATCATAGATTGTATCATTCGAAAGCTTACGAACTCAAAATTCATCCGATTGAGAGGCGAGCAAGATCTTTTAAGCGAGCGAGCAGCTAACGTTACTGACAGTTGTTCGCTTGTGCTCCCCTCCGCATCTCACGATAACGTTGGAAACAAAATAAAAAATTAACTTGCGTGCCGTTGTAGTTTACACAGGAGTGGCGGGAAATGCACATTGATACTTCTATTCTGTTATGTGGTTTATTTTGATAACTGTCTTTGTAGTGTTGTTAAGAACTATGGGCGATTTTTTTGTTTTTTGCACCTCCGCCGTGCGTGTTCTTAAATAATAATAAATTAATGATAACCCAATTTAAAAAAAAAAAAAAAAACCTGACATTCGATCTACTGAAACCATACCAGCGCGACATCCGACGGGTTTTCCCAGATCGCATCACAAATGTTTGTTGATAGGCCTAGGCCTAATTATTTAGGCTATTAAAGTAGAGAATTGTGAGAGACCGAATAAGCGAGTGTAGCCTACCTGCATTTACAGTAGCCTTTTCCTTCAGGTCAGTCTTATATTCGTAATGAAAATCCGTTTGAATGTCCTTAAAATGTTTTCCTGGTTTTCCCGTTTGTCAGTTGCGTCTTCTCAGTGTTTACGAAAAGTTACTGTCCTTTCAATATAAAAGTATTTTCTACTGACTGACTCAATCGAAGACAGTGTTTGCCGCGAAATAATTCTGTTGTTGCTGTTCACGGCCAGGGACTATTTTTTTCCAGAGGAAGCTAGGATTTTAGTGATTTACTTCATGAAAGTTGCATTGATACATGTATTTATATTTTTTCGCTTTAAAAATATAATATAAAACCCTAATGTAGATAACTGATTAGAAGAAAAAAAACAAGAAAACTATGAGGAAACAGTTATTTGAACAAAAATACATAAAATGTGAAGTGTCACACAGGGAATTGTGGGAATGTCAATTTACGGTTTTTCACTGTAAATTATACAATGAGTTGTTCTTTTTCACTTTCAGAAACTGTAAATTTAACGGTATTTTACAGTAAAATTACATTAAATGTACCATGAGATTTATCACAGTTATTTACCGTATATAGTACGGGAACTTTCTGTTAACCAATTAACAGTTTTGCACTGTAGCATTTTTATAGTCTTTTACCGTTAAAATCACGATTATTTTTACAGTGTAGCCTATTTCTTCTCCAAGCAAATTGAAACATATATTACAACAGACACCACTTTACAAACAACATATGGCCTTGCTGACCTTTTCTTTGATAGATTTTCATCTCACACAGTTCTGAATATTGCAGAAGGAGAACAGCAGCAGTTGTCTTGGAATGATGGAGGGTTTTGTGGATTTACTCTCTCTCTCTCTTCTTCACATGTGAAGGCTTGCTTCATGCCCAATGAAGCCTTTAACAATGCTGGAGAGAACTTGTAAAGACTTTTCCCTTCCTATACCTCCCCTCCCACTCCTCTATCTATCTCTGCGCACTGTCTGCCTGAGAGGCGCACATCAGATTTCAACACTTGACCTCATAATGCTGGGGGTCAGCGCCACACCAGCAGCAATTTCACACACAAGATGAAAGGGAAATTAACATTGAAGTTGTTTGAGGCGGCAGCTCTGGGTTCTGGCCAGCTCAGGCGGCAGTCTCCTAACCCCACCACACTGTGAGCCACAAAGAGGGCGAGTGAAGAACAGGGCTGCTGGAAGCTGGAGGAATGCAGACGTCCTCCCGCTGGAGGCTTAGCCCCTGACCACCTCAACTCAAGGACCAGAAGGCTAAAGAGAGCAAAGGAGAACACAGCGCTGCGGCATATCAGAAACAAGGTATTAAAAACAGGGCTTTGTGACCTTCAATTGCAACCGAGCCGTGTTTTTGATGGTCTCCTGTGGAAATTCAATTTTAGTTTTATACTTTGACAAGTGCATGTGGAAAAAAAGAGAGAGAGAAAAAACATGCACAATATGTTTTTGTAAATGTATTTTTAAAAATCCTCATGGATGTAAGGAGTAAAAAACTATTTAGAAGAAAAAACACTTGTGATTAACATAAAATTCTGATACTGAACCATCTCAAAAATATTCCTCTTCTCTCCTCCATTCACATCATGCAGGTGGATCTTTTTGCATTCTTGAGCTGGAAGATGGATAAACTAAAAAGTTCATTACATTGTTAAAGTGTTACTAATCCCATGTACCTGCCACTGAGCACCTCCGAAAATCTAATGTGACACACTGAGATGGAAAATCTATTCTTTTTGTCAGTGTCCCTGACTGTGTTACCGTTGCTCAATGGTAATTTCCCTCACCTTAACCAACCCTCCCCCAAAAACAATTTACCATTCTGTTGCCATTATGTCTTACCAAGACCAGTGCAGATTCAGTCACGACCTTCATATTATGTGAAAATTGGACTTTGCAAACTTGACACAAGCAGGAGAGCAGGCAAAATTGCTTTTCGCTCAAAAAGCCCAGCATGAGTTCTTCAAAATTCAGCTTCCTATAGGAGGAACTGCAGTGCACACTAATGTCACCATCCACTCACAAAACCCTTAAATTAAATATAGAAATATTTAGAACAGATTATTTTGAATTACTGAAATTTTAAATAATTTTAAGTCTTATTTTAATTTTGAAAATAAAGGTTCCAGGGGTTTTCAGAGCAATGCCAATAAAGAACCTTTTTGGTTCCCCAAAGAACTTTTCAATCAACAGTTCTTAAAATAACCATTTTTATTCTAAAGAACCTTTTTTATATATTTTTTATTTTTTTATTGGCATAACAACCTAGTTGTCTGGTGAGCTCATCAACAATAATAACGCTAAGAGACAATATGAAACATATAGATACAAAAAACAACAACATACATACATACATATTTTCTACTAGTACCTTTTGTGGAATGGAAAGGTTCCATGGATGTTAAGGATTCTTTGTGGAACCATCAATGCCAGATCATTTATCGTCCAATAAATTTGATGGTAATGTAATTCATTTCCTAAAAGGAAACACATCACCATTGATTAAAGGGATAGTTCACTTTGAAATTAATTTTTGATATGTTTTAGCTTTCCTCAAGGGCATCCAATATGTAGGTGTCTTTGTTTCCGCAGTAGTTTCAATTTTGATATTTTTAGGTCAAACCGTTCTTGTCTGTCAGTCATATAATGCAGGTCTATGGTCACCACCTCAAAGAGCATGCACAGAGAAGTCCAAATTAAACATGATTTAATGACTCGTAAATGTAAGCACACATTGATGGCCTAAGACACGAAACGAGCGGTTTGTGTGAGAAAACGAACAGTATTTATATCGTTTTTACCTCTTGTAACCACAGCCACGTCCAAGTGATCTGAGGGCGCGGGCGCTTCGGTCTGCGCAAGCGCCGGAAAGCTCCGGAAGTGATCTCTCGCGCGGTTGCGAAAAAAAAACCAACGTTGTCTGTTGATATATCGAAATCGTCTTCCATTGCGATTTCCTGTATATCTAAATATGTTTAGATCTTCACAGTGAAAGGTAACACTTCCGAAATCTCTGTGTAAACAATGAGTGACGTACACGCGCGAGAGATCATTTCCGGCGCTTGCGCAGACCGAAGCGCCCGCGCCCTCAGATCACTTGGATGTGGCTGTGGTTACAAGAGGTCAAAACGATATAAATACTGTTCGTTTTCTCACACAAACCACTCGTTTCGTGTCTTAGGCCATCAATGTGTGCTTACATTTACGAGTCATTAAATCATGTTTAATTTGGACTTCTCTGTGCATGCTCTTTGAGGTGGTGACCATAGACCTGCATTATATGACTGACAGACAAGAACGGTTTGACCTAAAAATATCAAAATTGAAACTACTGCGGAAACAAAGACACCTCATCTTGGATGCCCTTGAGGTAAGCTAAAACATATCAAAAATTAATTTCAAAGTGAACTATCCCTTTAATTCAGGTTTGTTTTGTCTATCACAAAGAAAATACAAAAATATTACATGAAGCAATTGATGTTGGACATATGCATATTGAAAAGGGTGAAATATTCAACAACAATTTGTCCAATTATTTTTTGAGTATCATGTTCTGATTCACACATTGTGAGAGGATCCATTTACCCTTTGCAGCGTGTGACATATATTGAGGTGGACATTTCCCGTTTACATATATATTTTGTGTGACATGCTCAGCGTTGACACAGCTGGGGCTCAAGAATTGTGTCAAACGTCATCGAATGTTTCTGTGTTTCATTTTGTTTTCCCCCTACAGCGCACTAGCATTGTTGACTGTCGCTTCTTCAGCTTTCTAATTTAATCAGTAGTCCCATCGGGCTGGAGAAATGAATCAAGCGTTTGTTTATCCAACATGTCTGTGCGTTTGACTGATGTTCAGCTTGTTTGTGTCATCCCAGAGCTGTGCCCACTTTGTTATTAATTGAGCTCTTTTTGGCCGTCGTTTTGCCTTTTCTAATTCCCTTTAAGGAAACGGGCTTCTTTTCAGATCTGAGGCACTGTGGGTCATTAATTATGACGGTAATAAAAGGTGCTTGTGTTGTGCCAGTCAGCCTCCGCCAGTGCAAGGAATCTTTCTCTGTTAAATGGAGGCTTGTCTTTCTTTGCATTCAGGCTGGAGGGACAGTATTGTATGTAGCACCAACAGGCTTTTGGACACTGAGGCCAATTGCTACGTCTTAATGCAGTTTACAATACGTGCAGCAACAGTTCTCCAAGGCGCACAAGTGCGTTTTTCTTTTGTAGAGGACAAGTTTGAATGGAAGGAAGAATAATTGTGACGAGGGGTCCCATACGTCGTGTAAAGCCTGCGGTCTTGAGAGATGAAGAGTCTTAAGTATGGTTTTATTCTGCATAGATCTTCATTCCACATTTCTTGCTGAGCCACATTGTTTTGATGTTCTCACAAGCTTTGATTGTGTAAATATTAGATAAAGAATAGAGGCTTACAAGTAATCTATAAGAACGTGAAGTCTCACACACATAAATACTATGGAAGACTTTCTTGTTAAGCATTTAAAGGCTTAATCTTCATTATTTGTGGATGCAGTGATGGGCGATACTATGTATCTTTCTATACAGCATTGCCATGGACCACAGAGATATTTCAGCAAATAGCTGAATGCCACGATTGGCCAGTCAGAATCAAGTATTTCAGAGAGTCCAGGTGTTTGAGTCAGTCCAGGTGCTCTATTTTTGAGACAGGTGAAAGTATTAAATCATTTATAAATTTAAATAATTTATAATTGATTGTGACCTAATGATAAATACATTAGCTTTATACCAGTTAAAGTCATCATGAAACAGAAATTGCGATAATCTTTTCTTCTCTAGTGTGACGTATATCCGAGTGAAACGGCTTCTAGAACAATTAAGAAAATAAAAAGTAGGGAGGGACTTGATTTTGTTCATCAGGAATTGATTGGATTGTTGGTTCGTTGTGGTTTGCTATCGCTGTGATGTCACTCAGTAAACACATCATCAGAGACGAGATGTTGCTGTTTAATCAAAGTTAGGCTACTTTGATTAAAGATTTCAAGGACACATGGATAATAATAATAATAAGAATGCACGATATCATTTATAATGAATATATTCCATAAAAAACAAGAATTGTCCATTTTGATTAGTCAATTGTGACTTTAAAGCCCTGGCCTAGCCTACATCTTTTTCTAGCGCACTATTGAGCACGCAAGACATTGAAAGTAGCTACACTCCATTGACCGTTGTTATTTACAAGGTTTGAAAAGCCAATACCACTGTCTTTAAAAATGGTTTATGCATGCAAGTTTTTTCTCTGACTGTCATATAGCCTACTCTCTCTACATGCTACTTCTTTTTACCCCTGTGCAAAGAATGAAAAGAACATCGTCATGAATATATCGGGGCCTTTAGCAGTAATGACTCTTAAGTATGAAAACATATTCAGAATGTCTTGTGGGACTGTCCGTCACTTCTTGAGGATATGTTAATCCCTGAGACGGCAAATCAGTTGCCGTCTGTCTCATGCTCAACACCTGTATTAAATCTTTTATGCTCTCTGGAGTCTCATTGGGATGAAAATAAGAAATCCCCCTTGCATTGTCCCGCATGCAGTCAGGGGAATAGTGAACGTCTGCAGACCTGTGTTTGGGAAAAGGGCAATTACAAATGAATTAAACATCTAGACGAGAGTGGGATTACAAGGCCTTATATCAGTTATAGAATTCTCCTCCCTCATTACAATTGCACACACAGGCATTTGGTACTGATCTAAGAATAGCACAGAAGGGGGAGAACATTTTAATTTGAAGGATTAGAGCCATTCAGATCAACCTGATTGTACAGACATGATGCCGTCAAATGTTTCAGAACACAGTGGGATGACTGAGATTTAGGTACTTATTTTCAAAGAAGGAGCTCAAACCTAGACAGCTCTTTGATGAAGAATATCATAAAACGTCTATACATTTTGAAGGAGAGGCACAGCTGAACTGCTTAGTACCTCGACCCTGTGAACCATCAAAATTATTTACAGTCACATTACATCGTAGTCGCATTACACCACTTTTGTCTATAATCAGCGCAACAATATTTTAACCACTTTTTTCACATTAATCTCATTCACATTTCTTTCACATTCAAATTCAAATGTATTTTAGTTACAGTATATACTTAAGCTACAACTAGAAATACACTTCTGGTTTCACAGACAAGGCTTAAGCCTCGTCCGAGACTAAAATGCATGTTTGAGCTGTTTTAACTGAAAGGAACTTACACTGATATAACTTACAATATGTCAGTGCCATTGTCTGTCTCAAGATGCACACCAGTAGTTTTTTCTAAGACACTTTATAAAGCTCCTTAAATGCCCTAATTGAACTAAGGCCTACTTCTGGCTTTACTAAGCCCTGTCTGCGAAACCAGGCTTATATCACTCCTATTATTCTGGAAGAATAGATTTGCCAGTAGGTAGCGACAGTTGACTGCCTATATGAGTGATTTAAATCATTCTCTCAACCAATTAATTTAAAAACACTGACATTCAGGAACAAAACACCACTGTGCGTGGCCGAAAATGCACTGTAAACACTAAATACTACTAAATCTCCAACTTAACATTAATCTTGCACAAAAAACATTAAATAACACATCATTTGAGCATTTACTCTCCCTTTCGAGTGTCACGGCAAAGCATGCTGTGAAGTTCAGTTTCAGTTAAATTTAAGTTTGTTTAAATTAAAGAAACAAGTTCATTAAAATTCAAAACAATGAAACAATTCAGAGGATTTAAAATGTGTTAGTTTTGTGAATTCAAAAGAAAAGGAAAGAGTTATATACTCATAAAAGTTCATTTGATTGAACTCATTTGTTTAATTTACGTTTACACTACTCAAACCATTTAATTATTTTGAGCATTTGGGTTGACAGATGCAGAAGGGTTAAGGCAGCTGTGGCTTTGTTTAAAACAATATTAATTTGAGGAGTAAAGCTTTAAATATATAGGAATACTGAATACATAACAAATTTGACATGTTTTTATGGAAAATTGTGGTGTTTATTATAAATATGCCTAATTTAACAAACAAAACAAAAAATATTAACTTCCCCTCCTCGCAACCTGCCACTCATATGAGATCTCAGCTGTTAGCAACCAACAATCCATTCGCGATGGACAAAATCAAATCCTTCTCTACATTTTTTTTTCTTGTCTTGTCATCTCATCGCAGGTGTTGGGGCATCTGAAGTCTCCGTAAGAGGCTGGATACAAACTGGAGCTGACGAACGCTATTTACCTCGGGACTGGCGTCCCGAGATAACAGCAGAAAAGCAGATGGGAAATAATTAGCATAGCTGCTGTTCATAATATTAATGCATTCGATCTGATTCAACAGTAGTATAAAAGGTAAGCATTATGTGAATTAAACTGGGACAGCGAGTCTGAGCCTCGAACAGTATCAGGAAGGCTATTCCAGAGTTTAGGAGCTAAATGTGAGAACGCCCTCCCTCCTTTAGTGGACTTAGATATCCTATGAATGACCAGAAGCCTCGAATTTAGTGATCTTAAAGAACGCGATGGATTGTAGGGCGATAGAATGTCCATTAAATACACAGGAGCTAAACCATTTAGGGCTTTATAGGTCATAGTAGTACTTTGTAATTGATACGGAACTTCAATAGGTAACCAGTGTAGAGATTATAAAATTGGTGTTATATGATCATATTTTCTTGCCCTATAAGAACTCTAGCAGCTGCATTTTGCACTAACTGTAGCTTGTTTATTGAGGAGGCAGGACAACCAGCTAATAAACCATTACAGTAATCTAGTCTCGAGGTCATGAATGCATGAACTAACTTTTCTGCATCAGAAACAGATAGCATGTTACGTAGCTTAGCAATGTTTCTATGGTGGAAAAAGGCTGTTCTTGTAACATATGAAATATTATTTTCGAAAGACAAGTTGTGGTCTAGTATAACACCCAGGTGTTTTACTGTAGTGGATAAAGTAACAGGACATCCTTCTAAATTAAAGTTGTATTGTAAGAGGTTTTGTGGGTAGTTTTTTGGACCAATAAGTAATACCTCCGTTTTATCTGAATTTAATAGCAGGAAATTACACGTCATCCAGCATTTTAAGACACTCTGTCAATTTAGATGAGTTAGTGTTTTCATCTGGTCGTGATGAAATATATAATTGAGTGTCATCAGCATAACAGTGGAAATTAATTCCATGTTTTCTTATAATATTACCAAGTGGCAGCATATATATTGAGAATAGCAGAGGGCCTAACACCGATCCTTGCGGCACCCCATAGTCTACTGACGTTATCTTCGATTTTTCCCCATTTAAACAGACAAAATGGTAACGGTCTGATAAGTATGATCTAAACCAGTTTAATGCCTGTCCCTGAACACCAGTGTAGTTTTGTAGTCGATCCAAGAGTGTTTTATGATCTATAGTGTCGAACGCAGCGCTAAGATCGAGTAGAACTAGTATTGAGATACAGCCTTGGTCAGAAGCTAAAAGTAAATCATTTGTAATTTTACCTAGCGCAGTTTCTGTGCTATGATGCGGTCTGAATCCTGACTGAAATTTTTCATAGATATCATTTTCTTGCAAGAAAGAACACAATTGAGCGGACACAACTTTTTCTAGTATTTTAGACATAAATGGAAGATTTGAAATGGGTCTGTAATTTGCTAGGTTATTTGGATCTAATTGCGGTTTCTTAATGAGAATTACTCATTAAGAATGAGAACGAGTATAACTCTAGCTCTCCACCTCAGTTGGTTTTGCTGACCAGTACATTCCTATGTGTAGGCTATATAAGACAACAGCACTGACAAAATGTGTACAGCTGGAGCAACCATCAAAAAGATCCGCCTGTTCAATTTGAGGTGGGATCAACATCACAACTCAAAGCAGAACCAGCAATCAATCAAATTTAAAGGGATCTCGTGCCTCAGTATAAATGTTCCTCTAAGCCTGTTGGTACCTCTCTCTTTTCCCTCACTGGGTCTTACTTAAAATTATGATCAAGGGCAAGTCCTCAGGTTTCAGGGCATCAAATATGAGGCAGGGGGGAAGGGAAGAGAAAAGAGCAATAGGGAGAGAGGGCATAGAAAGAGGGAGCAAGAGAGGAGAGAACACTTTCCCAGGGTTCTGACAACTAGAACAGCTGAGATTCCGTCCTCCCCCATCCTTTAGGCCAGAGACAGCTCATTGTGCCCACAGATGTGTGTGAGGGAAGGTTGTGATGTTGTGCCAGAACGGGGAAAGTTGTGTAATGAGAAAAGTGGGGAGAATGCCCATTCCTGCTTAATGTTTTTTCTCCCACATGCATAAAGAGAGATCGTCTGAACAGCTGCGGCCCTTCCATGTGTCGGTAAGGGTACCCAAGCAGCCGGGCTGAAGCTCTGTTCTCTGAGGTTTCAGTGTTCAGGTTTTTTTTTTATGAACGATATGTTAAGAATTCGTATTTTATACACGAGAAACAACTGATTATATTTCATAATCATTTATCTCTTGTTTGAGTTTCGTTACAAGGCCCAGAACAGTCTGGTGCCAATCAGGACTCTTGCTAACATTTTACATTTTTTATGGGTGTACGCATGACCATGTTTTATTTTTATTTTATTTTTAAAAATAACTTTAGTGTGGTCCCTCGTCCCAGGACAACATTCACAGTTTTCCCCTCTCACTGACGGTGCTCAAAAACAGTGATTTTGTTTCAATGGCAGGGTTAAAAGAGGATACAAATGGTCATCTACTGATATCATTTGTTTAATGTAATTTGAGTTTGCCCAAAGCAGGTCATTATCAAACCTTGGAACCCAAATAAATCATCCTGTCCTGTTTTCTTAATATGGATAATACAATTCATATGCTCAGTTTACCTACAATATCAGTTTGGGCCATGTGACTCCTGGCAGTTTGAATGCCCTGACTATTTTAAATGCATTTTTGGATGCATCATGAGAACAAACTTAACTTCATAGTGCCATCAAAAATGAAATGCATTGGACGTGGCAAGCTGGAGGGTGGTTTCCCACAAATTTAGTCCTGGCCAAAGGCTTTATTATGAGTGAAATGCTGAGAGCAGATGTCAACAGTACTCTTGGCCCTGTAACTGGAGGTGGGTAGAGAAAGTTGTGGTTGTCAGAGGACACAGGCCCCCCCCAAAAGCCAACATCTGTTCCTATCACCATCAGTACTGCAGCTGGAAGGGTGTGTGATGTCATCAGAGGGCAGCTGGCCCCCAGTAGACGACACAGTGAGAGGCTGCGAGTGTGAGAGCGTGAGAGAGATCTGGATGTCAGGAAAGGTGAGGTGTCTGGATTTGACTTTGCTATTGATTATGTCATGATGCTCTCTTTTTTTGTCCAATCAATTGAGTTATTAAAAAATAGAATAATCCCTGAAGATCCTCATGACTGTGTCAAGTTCAATTAAAATATATAAAATTATACCAGACCTTTTTAAGACAAGACACTTAGCTTTTCCCTTTGAAAAATACAACATTGTGAAAATTATATAGATTACTTAAGATCACTTAATATTTGTAGAAGACATACTTAAAAATATCTTAGCATTATATAACAAACAGTGTGTTAGTTATTTAATGATAAAACAATAGATGTAATACTAGGGATGCACAGATATGAAGATTTTGGCCGATACAGATAACCAATAATACTTGAAAGCCGATAACCATTATATATATATAAGCCGATAAATCTAAATCCAAGTTTTTATATAATTTTTGAGAGCCTGATTATAAAAACAAAATTCTCACCATTAAAACCCATGTCCCAAGCACACACTTATAATGATGTTCTCATAATTTTATCCAGCCTATATGACAGACTTTCGCTGCACGTTGCACTTTACTGTTCCTTTTTTGAACGGATTCCAATCACATTTCAAGCAATTCAAAACCATCATGGCGAACAGTGCATATCTGAAGTGTCTCAGCTGAAGGAAATAATCCATTATTTATTGGCTTTAATATATCAGCCACGTTTTTGTTTTATTGGACCGATAATGATAACATTAAAAATGAACATTTATCGACCGATACAGATATGGTGGCCGATATATAGTGCATCCCTAAATACTAACCATTTCCTAATTAGATGTTTTTATGGAGTAGCTACACCTTAATGATCATCATACTAGTTTCCGGAAATTATTCAGGAAATTGAGAAATTCAAGTAAAGAGTGCTGGGCTTTACCTTTAACATTAAGCCTTCATTTGCAAAGAGAGTCCATAGATCTATATCATATATATGTCTTCAGAGGAGATGTGATGTCTGATAGGGCCCCACTGTGATGTGAGCACTGAGAAGGGGCCCTCTGTTTGAGAGAGACTCGAAGGCTTCGTTATGGAGCTTAGATCACCGTCCATGCTAATATGAACCACGTAAACCAAACATCTCCCTTTCTGTGCCTGTGTGTATAGACCATACCGAGCCACTTCAGGGACCCCAAGCATTGCTTTTTAATAAGTGGGGCATTACAAAGCAGCTTCCTGAGACTGTGAACTACCCTTCGGTCCTTAACAGGGAGAGAGGGGTTTTACTGCAATCAAATAGGAGGGATGAGACTCACACTGGAGCTAAAGAGAAAAGGCATTACTTTCTATGAATACTGACTTACAGAGCCATAGAGCTTTTGTTTATTTTCATAGATGAAATTTTCAGTAACATAACACTTTGAAACCCCTTGACCCCATCACATCCAAACAGACTCCAAACACATTTGCGTGTCCACGAGAAGCATTCGAATATTAGAATGATTTGTGAAGGATCATGTGACACTAAAATTCAGCTTTGCCATCACAGGAATAAATTACATTTGAAAAATATATTCAAATAGAAAACGATTTTAAATTCGCACTGTTTTTTATTACTTTTACTGGGTATTTGATCAAACAAATGGAGCCTTAAGAGACTTCTTTCAAAAACATTAAAGAAAAAATCCAAATTTTTCACTAGTAGTCTTACTGTTGTGTCACCCATGGTCATAATAATTGCACTAACTGCCTCATATTGTGCAGTTTATACCCACTAACAACTGCATAGAAACCATACCTGAAATTAAGCCAGAGCCTCAACTCATTTTCATCTCATTTATTTCAGATGTAGTCCTTATACTGAGGTGGTGTGCAATTTTTCTGTTTTTGTTTTTACCTGACCTTCATCTCACACCATCTAAGTCTAAAACAATTAAATTGTTGTATCACGTTTGAGGAAACTTGTGTTTGATGTCTGTTTATTCTGTTTCATATTGACGCTTAAGGTTATGACACCATCAAAAGAAAAGTTGTAAGTACTCCAGATACGTTTTAGATGCCGCCAGCCCTTTGGGGGGCTTTATTGGGTTTTTACACTATTTGTCAATCTGTTCTGGGGTGGCTGGTTGAAAAGTTTTGTTGTACTTCAAGACTTTTCATTTTAACAAATTTTCCACTGTCCACCCTCATCCTTAAATAATTTATCTCCTTCAATCTCCACCTCAGCTTTCCTGTGTTAAAGGTTTACTGGAGCAATACACTGTAAAGAAAATCCTGTCATTTTTAAAGAAAAAAACTGATGGCTGTGGTTGCCAGAATAATTCTGTAAAAATATAGTAAAAATGTAAAGATATTTACAGAAGAACCTGTAAATCAAAGTTGATCAAGAGTATAGCCTTTCCACAAGATAAGATTTATATTAATAGGTACACACAGTGTCATGCACACACATACAAAACACCATCAACATATAAAATAATGGAATAAACATATATTTAACAACAAAAGAAACCCTACACACCAAAGGTCCGGTGGGAAGCAGAATTTTTTTTTTACTATCAATTATAAGATGTTCTTTTTTACTTCCAAAAACAGTATTTAGGAGTATTTTACTATAAAATGACATGAAATATATGGTTAGATTTATTATTTTTTCCCCAAAAGGGAATTTACTGTTATGCAATTAACAGGTTTTTACTGTAGCTTTTTTACAGTCTTTTACATTTAAAATGATTACAATATTTTTGTCTTTACAGTGTACAGTATGTCTGGTAAAAGAACTACTGTAAGTGAACCACTGACATACAACGCCAATCTCCCTTCAGCTAATTTTTTTTTTGGGACTGTTTTTGTCTGTAAACATCATATCCAGCATCTATTTGTGTCCCACAATTATTTTACATGACCTTGCTCACATGGCCGTCTCTTCAAACTACCATTCAAAACGTGGTGTCTCACATTGAGGAGTCTGAAAACAAGTTGTTGTATCTATAATAGGACTAGAGCTTTGTGGCAGACTGCTCTTGCCCCAGGAGATATTTTCCCCTCGGACACTGGGCTCACAAAAGCAGCCAGTGTACTGCGGCAATTCCCTTCCTAATCTTCAGTATCCTCTTAACCCCCCACCCTCCTCACCCGAACCCTCCCATCTCGCCCTCCTTCATCTTCTCCATCAATATAATAAGTCTACAGTGCCCATAATGTGGTGTCATGTCTCTGACCTCTGGCTCATGAGCAGCCACAGTAAGCACCACGCTGATAAGCAGAGGGATCCATTTTTCTGCATTGGATTTGGCTAATAAATATACAAGCAGCTTGTCGATAGCCCTCCGCTCATGACGTCGAGCCTGCAAGGCTGTGCAGGGTATCTGCGCAGGGTTTCTCATGTCACTTAAACACAGACGGACGGGGGTGTTTGTGACAGTGCGTTTGGTGTGAGGATAATCTCAAAGCAAAATATCAATGAAAATTTACTGTGAGATTTGACCAAACACCTGCTTGAAGTGCAGCTGTTTCTATCAGTTAACCTAGCATTGTAAATTCCCTGTGATCAGCCAGTAACATATTTTATGTCTGGAAAATGTGTACCACACAAGTCAAAAGTGTCCAGGGGAAGGTTTGAGGTGAGCGGTGAATGTAGAGGATTAAGCCTGAAGACATTTTATAGCTTGAAAACATGTGAATAGAATGATGTAGATTCTGTCTTGAACTACAGGAAGGATATTTTAAACATTTTTAGAGCAGGATGAACTCTTCAGTCCTAGCTGAACATATTTAGGTCATATCCACTGCACTAGCGTCTTTGGAGCCCCCTATAATTGATAAGGGTGCCCTCTGTTGATTTGATATTGTATTGCACCCGTTTAGGGATAATAATTATTGAATTACATATTATTCTTAAAGGTTCCATTTACGATTCGTAAAAAAAAAAAATATTTTGAAAAAGGAAAAGCCATTCCATTGCCAAATGATGAGAATTCCAACAATAAATATGTTACATTTAAAACAAATGTGTGTTTACATGGCTTTAGAAGCAGAATTAGTGGCCTAACGACGATGGTACATTTAATTCATTTATAAAATCCCACAAATAAAACGCATATATCTTTACACGCTTTCATGAACTGCTACATGCAACTACATTTGGTTTGGACTTGAATCGGCTCATATGAATCACTCATTCAGGAAACACTGGTTGCGAGGTAGGCTATGGCTGCATCCGAAATCGCCTACCCTAAAAGGTGAAAAACAGTATGTGACAAGAGTAGCATGTCCAAATTCACAGTAGGAAGTACCTGGATGACCTTCTTCTTCTGATTCTGAAGTGTGCATATGATCGTTATGATGGACACTTTACTATCCCATATGGACACGTGAGAGGATTTGTGAATGGCAGTGAACCGACACAACTGATGCTGGTAGGTCACATGATAATGAGAACATGGTGAATGTATGTCTGGATTACATCAATACTACACACTCTTTTAGCAGTCATGAATTAGGCAGCGATTTCAGACGCAGCCTGTGATATTCATTCACTAAAAAGAACCGGCTCGTAAAGGTCATTTGTTTGTTAACCGAACTAGACTGATGACGAGGGGTGTTCGACTTAAAGCGGCGCGGTGCAGACCGATCATTCACTGGACACTATCCCATGAGGCCACGGGAGAGGATTTATGATTGGTAGAGTAATGTGACGTAACTGACGCTGGTAGGTCAAGTTACAGTAACAACATGGCTGAAGTAGTATGCCTGAATTTCACAAGGGGGTAATCCATCGACCGGAAGTTGAAGCCGGCCGGGTTCCGCCATCTTGTAGCAGAACTTCACTTGCGTTAGCATTTCCATTGACTCCCATTCATTTTGGCGTCACTTTGACAGCGAATAACTTTACATCTGAGGCGTTTAAAGACTCCATTTGTCCATTATTTATTTCTAAAGAAACACGACAATGTATAAAGGGCTCCATTACTTTCTATGTTACATTATGGCCCCGTAGAAACAGTTTTTGTAAAAATAGGCTAACGATTGCGTCATAACCGCTCGACTCTCTGTCGCGCTGTACAGAAATGACCGTACAGACAGGAGGAGAAGCTCACAGGCAATCGGGGGGGGGGGGGGGGGGGGACGTCCCGTCAAGGGAGAAGCACATTTTAAAATAAATACTATACAAATTAATAATTAATCAGAATACTTACTCCTGCTCACTCATGCCAAAGAACTCTTTGCTCAAGTTCCCCGTCTCTGCAAGATTAACGTTGGCAATTTTCACGCACAGCTACTAGAAGATTAACGTCTGTCAGACAGGTTGCTCACGTCATCAAGCTTAAGGCCAATTTATACTTCTGCGTCGGGTGCGCGCAGTAGGTACGGCGTAGCATACGCACAGACGCGTACCATACGCCGTACCCTTCGCCGTAACCTGACGCGCACCTCCTCAAAAATGTAACTACACGTCGCGACGACGCGGACCGCAAGATCTGTGATTGGTCGGCTTGGTAGCATCGCGTTTCCTCCTATGCATTTCCGGCGTGTTCTTCTGCACCGCCCGCCATTTTTAAATTCTAAGTACAGCGAAACTGTTAAAAAAACTAAAAATTTACCTTTTCCACCTCGATAAGCTCCAACTCCAACATGATCTGCTCTCTTTCAGTCGCCATTGCTTGTAGTAACCTAAACTCAAAACAGCCGCGAGGAATCTTCTTCTTCTTGCCGCGAGGAATCTAAACACAGTGGAACATTAAAACCCTCCGCCGCCAACTAGCGTTTCGGCGCTGTACTGCAGAGCAACGCAGACCTAAACGCAGAAGTATAAATGCTCATGACGCCGTCGCCTACGTGCGTAGCCTACGCCGTACACTACGGCGTACACTCGACGCAGAAGTATAAATTGGCCTTTAGTTTGAGTCGGTTTGAGTCTGCGCGTCAGGAACGGAAGTGCTCAAAAATCGCTAAAAATGGGCTTCAACTGTCTCAACTGAGTTCCAATGAGATGGCTCTGTCCACTTCTTATACTGTCTATGGAATTTCATTCACACATTCATACTAGAATGGCTACTTTTTTAACGGTAGCAAAGTAAGTTCAAATTCAAATGTACCTCCTCTGTGATTTCGGACACAGCATAGGTGTGTTCGACTTAAAGCGGCGCGGTCTAATCGATGTATGACATCAAACCATAAGAGTGATTAGAGAGCAAACGGCTCGGTACTTTGGTGTCATATCGATTAGACTGCTACTCTTTTGGCATTCTGTTTTTTCCCATACTAAATAGTAGGGAAGTATTCGAATTTCAGATGCAGTGCTACTGTCTGTTTCAAGCTGTAGATTCATTCCCATTGTTTTCGGTGCTGTTGTTCAGTACTAAGTATTTCATGAAACTCTGTAGAAGTGCTTATATTATTAAGATATTCCATCCGAACAGGCGGAAGAATGCGTATGCACAAACTGTTTACTGAACGTGATTCAGTTGCATTTTTTATTTATTTGTTTGTTTATTTAAAATGGATATAACTCAATATAATCCGGTTCTCAGTTCCTAACTGATCGCTACTCTTTAATCTTTCCATAATCACATTTATAGACACAGCACAGCCATGTAATGGTTAAATCACTGACAGTATAGCCCACAGCAGACATCAGGGAGCAACTGGGTGAGCAAATCCCGTGGAAGCAGAGGCGCCATGCACAGCACAAGCCTGAGATAGCAGCTGAATTCCACTGTCCTTCCAGCGCATCCCACGATGCTCACGTATTGTATAGCTGGCTACCGACACGGTTTGCTTTGCACGTTGAGTGAGAGAGGCCTATAAAGATGGACACACAGCTCCACTGACCTGCATTAGAAAAGTTCAGCCAGCCTCTCCAGCTGTGACGCACGGACAGTGACTGGATGTCTTCATTGGTCAATTGGCTGAAACATCAATTTTCACCCTTTTAAGAGGGACAAATAGCCGTTCAAAATTAAAACAAACTGAATCAGCGTGAATCATCTTCTGAGTTCTTTTTCGGAGGCCTTTCTAACTGTGATTAGATTATATATTTTCAAACATAGACAGTGAGCTGTAGCTATTTTTGATATGTGTATCCTGTATATTGAATTTCCCTCTATATTCCATGACTAACACTAGTGTTTCGAAAAAAAATAGCAAAACTCCAAAGTGATTTTGGAGAGCATTTCAGAGTCACAGTTAAATGTGTAGGTTGCATATACAATCTGCAAATTGTAAATAGCATTTTCTGGATCATCCCACTGACATCCATCTTTATGATGCAACTCGCTGGACAGCCAGAGAGCAAAATATGAATGTTTGCACTCAGCTCACTGTGATGTTTGTGACTCACTGAAGGCACACATTTGACACAGTTGACTTTAATGACATGCAGGAAAAAGAGGGATGTGGATAAAGAAACATCTTTGCTGTTCTTGAACTGTTCTCCTCTCCCATATGAAAAAAAAACGTTTATCTGTGCACATTTGTTTCCCATTCATCAATGAAAAAAAGCTGCTTCTTTTTTTTTTAAGGAAGAGAGGCTGGGGTTCAGCCTGATCTCTTGATTTCTTGTATCTTGATTGGACATTGTGTTGTTTTACTTTTATCCAAAGCAAGTTGGGATGTTGTTGCCATGTTCTGTTATCGAGAGTTTGATAGGAGTGTTATTTTGCAATTTGATTTGCAAATTGTTGCTTTTTTCGTGACTCTCCTTTGTAACGTGAAATTCCCTGTAAAGTGAAAAGCTTTCTTTTTCTTTCCCCTTTTGAATTGTGTCCAATTGCAGTTTCCCCTCAGTGTATTTTCTTTTCAATTTCGTTATTGTAACAAGTGTTGCCCCCTTTTTTTGTGTAAATATTGTAAATACTTGATTTTTCCTTACGCTTGAAGTGGTAGGGGTTGGGTACCACTTTTTCTTTTAGTAAATTTTTTTATCCTGTTTTTTTTCTTCTTCATGTAATTAGGGAGTGAAGTTTCTTTTGATAGGCTTATTTAGTTACAATTGGGTTTAGACAGTGGCAACTTTTTGTTTGTTATTTTTGGCTAAGCCCATCGAAAAGTTTTGTTCCCACTTCCCACACCTGTTGCTTTCAGTCCATGTATTCCTTGAGAATATTACGTTTGACCTTAGAATCGGTAGCACCATGCTTAACCAGAAATGTTAAATATGATAATTATTATTAATTATATTTAACAAAATATTATTTATTAATAATTCGTTATTTATTACGAATGCACAGAAACTAAAGTTGAATTTGCTAACATTTCAATGTCAAGTGGCATTTACAGTTTGGTCTATTCATGAAGAACATTGAATATCACCTTTAAGTGCACCGTTTAGTAATTTTGATTATCAGATGATTCTGATTTTAATCGGATAATAAAATACTATCAAATGTCAGACCTATATGCCTATAATGAATGAAAACAGTAAGAACATTCCCAGAAGTCCCTGAATTGGACTTAATTATATTAAGTATAAATACATTTGTTTCTACAAATTTTGTGTTATCAGTAATGCACATTAGGGTGTTTTGTGTTACATTTTATGTTATTTATTGCATTATTTTTAGCATGTGTGTGTTACCCTGTTTTGTCTTTGCATTCCAATGCATCCACACAGGCTTTATGGACAGCAGGCCACTTGTGATAAAATTTGATTCATCATCTATCAGAGTGGTTGTTAATACATTTTAAGGTAAAAAGCAGATTTTGGTAGTATAGTAACGTTATATCACTTTGTGAAGTGTATGGTTATAAATAAAGTATGTAAAATATAAAAGGCACCAAATATGCCATAATACCAGACACATTGTCATCATATTTTTTTACAGTGTGTTTCTGGCAGCAACAGCAGCAAACATAATAACATTAGACTTTTTTTTATACCATAAATTTAACTTCTTTTTTTTTTAACAGTGCAGAAGATTTAAATACACGGAAAGTGTAAGGACAAGATATAGATGGCAGAGTTGCTTTTAGACAAATTATCCAAGGCTCCTTATATGCATGAATGATCTCATGTGTTAATGATGTTCTCTCTTTAAACATACAGAATAAACTTTACTGTATAGCCTATATGTTTTGATCAAGGCCTTGCAGTGCTGGCTAATGAGGTGTTACAAACATGTAAACCAAGCCAAGTATTAACAGAAAAACCTCTGTTCTCCATTTCCATTGCTATGTGGATCCACAGCACCATGACCAACAGCCCAAATGCAAACATGTTGGCAGAGTATAAAAGTCAGGGAAAGAGTACGAACAAGAAAGAGAGCGAGAGGGGAAGGGAGAAACATTATACCGTGATGTTTTGGGTGTAAATCTCCCGTGTGTAAGGGGATTTTGAGGTTTTCAGAGGAGGCGATGGTAAATCGATGGAGTCCATATGTTAACGGAGGTCAGAGACTTCTGTAAGTGACATTACACATTGCAAAACCAGAGTCAGCTACCAGATGAAGGCAAACGCAGCCTATGCGGAAGCTCCCGTGTGAAACAAGGGCAAGAGATTGCTATTCGTCATGCCGCACCAGCACATTTGTACATGAATATGTCTTTAGTCCAGGAGACTGACCTGCACTAACAGTGACTAAACTGTATTCTCTAAATTCGACTCATTTCCTGTAAGTAGTATCTCAAATCTTCATGATAAGGTTCATCTCCATGGTATGACATTGTGTCCCACTTGATGCATAGTGAAGAGGTGAATTTCCCTCTCCAACTACCAACTGAATAGCCTGTAAACTTAATCATGGGCTTATCCAGCCCTCCTCAGATTCCTCCTCAATGGCTCCTCTTGTTTCCCCTATGCAACATTTCATCACCATCGCCTCATAAAGACATCAGTCTCTCCCATGATGGCGGGAAGAAGGAGGGACACTGTGAGCAGTGAAGCTGTGAGTCATTGCTATAATCCCAGTGTCTTTATTCCATGGTATGGCAACATTTCCTCCAGCTGCGTGCTGCCGCGGGATCAGTTGTCTCTTTCCTGTGGGTGTTGTAATGGAGGCCGAGGGCAGCTAGCTGAAGCCGTTGATTTGACGTGAGGTGCGAGTGATACAAGGCATGTGGGGCTGGTCTGAGGACAGCGAGAAGAAACTCCAAAACCTCTACAGGCGTACATGTCATGCATATTGCATCTGAGACATGTTGAAAGCATAATAAAAACACCCCGTTATGTGGAGCCACACACACAGTGATTTGCACTGCCACTCTAAAATTGCGCAGTTTAAGTTATTTTAGAGGTTCTAATCTATGATATTGAAAGATACTGCTTATTGGTTTTAATTTGTGTAGATTTTCTTTTTCTATTTCCCTTTTCAGCAAGAAATGTTGTTGGCCCCAAACCACTACATTTTATATTCAAATGTAATAATATTTCCATGACATGTGTAATGTACATTTCCATTCAGAAGTTTGGGATTGGTAAGATTTTTTAAAATGTTTTTAAAAGAAGTTTCTTGCTTTATCAAAATACAGTAAAACAGTAATACAACTTTTCAATTTTAATGTATTTTAAAATGTAACTTATTCCTGTGATCGCAAAGCTGATTTTTCAGCATCATTACTCCATTCTTCAGTCACATGATCCTTCAGAAATCATTATAATATGATGATTTTCAAGAAACATTTGTTAGTTATTATTATCAATGTTAAAAAAATGTTGTGCTGCTTCACATTTTAAAGGAAACCATGATAATTTTTTTTCAGGATTCTTTGATTAATAGAAAAAACAGCATTAATGTTTTTTTTTTTAACTATCTTTTCTGTCAGTTCAATGCAATTTAATGCGCCCTGGCTAAATATAAGTATTAATTTCTTTCAAAAAATAAAAATAAATCTTACTGACCCCAAACTTTTGAACAGTAGTGTATAATGCCTGTATGATGATTTTTTATTGGTCAGGTGCTCACCATGCAAAATTATCTCCACTCTATAAAATATATTATTCAGCATTATTTATCACTATGGTTTGAAATGTTACATGACATATTTATAACTTCCCAGCATTCCATTTAAAATGAAACAGATAACGCTGCCATTGATAACAGAGGCTGATGTTTGTCATCAGTTCACCATTTTATAGAGGGAATAACTAAGATATTAATCTGGTACAAATAATCTGAGGTTGGCAAGACAGCCATGATCATCTTTAACAAATCAGACTATTATTTTTTAGAGCTTTCAGGTGTTCAGTATAAGTATAGAGAGCAAAATAACACTGCATTTAAATTTAAATTAAATGACACTTCAATACACTTACAAGAGTAATTTTTTTTAATTTATTATTATCCAGATTTCTGAGAAACCAATTTTCTAGGTCGTGTCTAATATATCTTTATATGTCATAGTGGAATTGTTTATTTTGATGAGTGAGTGTTATTGTGAAATAATAGTCAGCCTTACAAAAGAAAGTGTGCTATTAGTAGGTCTTCTTCTTTTAAACTAAAAATAAGAAAGCATAATTTGTCTATTTTTATGTACTTTTCAGAAATATACATATATCTCAGAAATTACACTTAAGTATAGGCGAAATGACTTACAGAAAAGTCTATGTAGGCTATATCTAGCCTATACTTGTACTCAATCTATTGATCGAAATATAGGCTATAAAAGTATGTAATTAAAGGGTTAGTTCACCCTAAAATGAAAATTCTGTCAGTAATTACTCTCCCTCATGTTGTTCCAACCCCGTAAGACTTTTGTTCATCTTCGGAACACAAATTAAGATATTTTTTATTAAATCTGAGAGCTGGATCACTCCTCCAGGTTTCTTAAGGGATCGAAACTGGCCGGCCCAAAAGTTATTAAAGACATCGTTAAAATAGTCCGAGTGACTACAGTGGCTCAATCTTAAGTTTATCAAGCGATGAGAATACTTTTTGACTTTAAAATAACGACTTTATTCAACTATTCATTTCCTTCTCTGTTGGCCTCGAGATTTCACGTAGTGGAACTGCGTTGAATAAAGTCGTTATTTTTGTTTGTTTTTTTGCGCACAAAAATTATGGATCTTGTCGTCAAGCTGATGGATATTTTATGGATGAGTGAATACAGTGATGTTTTAAACATGGCTGTGAAGCAGGGCGCGATTGATAATGAGAGACGTATACCAGCGTCACACGCAACGCGAGTCCCGCGGATATAAAGGAATAAGGACATTTCATTCCACCGAACTACACGTGCTGAATTAATAAGTTACTCACAGTGACAGGTCAGTTTATTAGACGAATTAAACTTAAGGTAACGCAGCGCTGTTTCACTTGCTAGTTACACTATCACACTAAACGGCATTTGAGTGTGTTGAATGCTGTGTATGAGACCAGCAGTAAGCTATAGATCAACATTAGAATAACATACAGATCATATTCTAACATTTCATCATATTGAACTAAATAACATTGATTAGTTTTATGTACATTTGCTCACCTGTCTAATAAAGCACATGGAACACTCACGTCTCTGTCAAGTCGAAGTAGTCGCGGACGTGGAGCTAGTCCTCTTTTTGTCTCAAAGTCTGCTTGCCATGGTCCAAAATGTTTGAACAAAACAATAACCGCGTGAGCGTCCTGCTATTAAAGCAACCCAGTTGTCCACGTCTGTCGCCATGGTTACTATGGCAGTACGAGCGGAAACCGAGGGTAACGTGGATATGACGCCATTGACTGGCGACTCCTCACCCCTGCTGACACTTCTTCTTCTTCTTCTTCTTTTTTGTTTTATTGGCAACCGCACTTTACAGTGCATTACTGCCATCATCAGGTAGCTTGGATCAGAAACACCTCCTATTTTCTTAACATTTCTACCCCTCCCCACCCCTAAAGAGAGGAGGAGAGAAAGAAAAAAAAAAAAAAAAAAAAAAAAAATATATATATATATTTAACCCACTGACGCTGCGTGTTCAGCTCCTCCAGTTTCCACCCCACCTCCCTTTAACTCCCACTTCTCACCAAACCTTACTTAACCTTCGGATTAACTTTTCCTTGTCCCACACTTTACTTCATACACATCTCTCTACAAGCCTATACTTATTAATCCTACACTCTTTTCATTAAACCTGTATTGTTCAGAAACTGAAACAACACATTGACTGTACTATTTCCTACATTTGAGTCTAATATATTCTTTAATGTTAACTCTTTCCCTTCATTTTTCCATACTTCTTCTCTTAGCACTTCTCTTTCTTCTTCATAACCCTTACAATTAATAATCACATGTTCCACAGATTCACTCTGTCCGCATTTATCACATAATCCTGTTGGATGCTTAGATATTAAATGTAATGTTTTATTCAAACCTGTATGTCCCACTCTTAGTCTTGTAATTATACTTTCCTCCCTTCTATTTCTCCCTTTTTTCCTCCCTTCTCCCACTTTCTTTTGTATTGCATATAAATGTCTCCCTTTACTCTCATTATCCCAATATTGTTGCCACTTTTTAATCACTTTCTCTTTTATTACTGATTTTATTTCTTTTATACTATGTGGTATCTCAATTTCTACCATTTCCTCATCTACTGCTTGTTTAGCCAATTTATCTGCTTCTTCATTTCCTTTAAGTCCCACATGGGCTGGCACCCACATAAATTGTACTTGTATTTTACTTTGCTTCAACTCAAAGAGATTTTGCAGGATTTCCATCATTAAATCTGGTCTTGATTCTGATTTTTGATTCCCCTGCTGACACGTCCCGTTTCCTTGGTTAAAATCGCAATTTTCTCACGATTTACAAATAGTTGGAAACGTTGGGGATATTGTAAGTAATCAACTAAACAAAATATATAACATTGGCCTATAGTGGTTTTTGGATATTTTACTGCAAAAATCCTACATATTGTACCTTTGCAATACATAAAATGTACATATCCTACATAAAATGTTAATGGACGCCACCTACTCCATCTATGTTTTGATCATTGCTCTGAATCCGAACAGGTTGACAAAAACGTGAATTTCTCAGCTTTTTGTTACAAATGTTGCTTATTTTTTAATGAAACTTACCCATATTCAAGTGTTGAAAAAAAAAGAAGGAATTTATGAAGTTAGAATAAAATGTTTTTGTTTGTCGGTTTAAACGCTAGGTTCTGTTCTTTCTTTTGATATGTTTCATTGTTCAGATATCCATACAACAAAATATTCTGGGGGGCATGAAAGTTTTGTGATTTAAAAAAAAAAATGCTGGCTTGCAACTTTAAAAAAACAAAAAAACAATGGCGACAGAGTTAAACTACAGTTTACGGTAGCCATTGACTTCCATAGTACTTTTCATATGGAAGTCAATGGGTGCCGTCAACTGTCTGGTTACCAACATTCTTTAAAATATCTTCTTTTGTGTTCAACAGAAGAAAGAAACTCATACAGGTTTGGAACAACTTGAGGGAGATTAAATGATGACAAAATGTTCATTTTTGGGTGAACTATCCCTTTAAAGGTATAAAAATGTATACCTAAATAGGAGTATCTTAAAGTGCAAAAAATAATATATAAATAGCAAATTATAAGTATTATGTTAAGGTCTCTTAAAGAAAACGTTTAAGTATAAACTAGTAGCTTACTAAGAATTCATAAACTAAAAAAATATGCTACAAGTATCTAACTAAACTATCAGAAATATGTTCACTTATAGTATAGTTGCATACAAACGAAAAAAGTAGTTGTAAATTAGTTGTGTACTCAAAGTTTATTACTTTTACTTAAAGTATACTTTTATATACTGAAAAGTGGGCCAATTTAGTCCCAAGTATTGAAATAGTACACTTACAAGTATACTACATTGATATTAGTATAAAACTTACTTAAAATATACTTGACCTTTACTTAAGTATACTTAATAAAATTAACTTGAAGTACACTTATTTTTTGTAAGGGCGGTCACAAAGAAGATTTATAAACTTCAGAAATAACTGCCTTGCAAAACAAAGTTTTAAGGGATGCTGAATAACACCATGGATTGTTCAGTTCTGCTGTGTAGGCGAAGTCAGATTCATTGAGAACAAATCTGAATTGATCATAAAAAAGATGTTTTTATTTGCAGTAGGGGAAAGAATAGCTCAGAGTAATTAGTTTACAAAAGGCTTTTTGTTCTTTCCAGCATTGAGTCTGGAGCGGCTTTCCCCTGCTTTACGACAACAAAGAGGGCTGGAAAAAAAGTTGGGTGTTTAGGAAGATACTGTGCTATGGCTGATTTAAGTTTGCAGTGTTTCACAGATGGCACAGCGGGTGTATTTGCATCGTTAGTGTTTCTGAATCTAATCCCCATTCTTACGAGGTTACCTGGTTTACAAGCAAGTTTAATAAGCGTTCCCTCACTATGATCATATGCACATCATAAGCTTCTTTTGTGAGAAATAAAATAAATAAATAAATAAAAACACTCAGACGCCTGAGTAGGGGGAAATAGCTGGCGAATCTCTGTGGTGAGATCCTAAAGCCCAGCTGCATATTTTGGTAATCACCACAGTGGCTGGTGGATTTGCACACACTCATAGAAATAGGCTGGCTCAAGCCACCCAAATCTTTGTTTAATCCGTTGTTTCAAACAACACACCCAGCTATGAAATATATCATACCATAATGCAAACTGCTACTTAAAAAGGGCCTGCATATTAAATGTTCTGGGATACAAAATAAATACTGCATGTTTTATGTGGTTTAGTGTTTAATGAACGATGGTACTTTATGACCAGGTATCCTCTCTATTACTTAATCCTCTCTTATTTATTTAAAATTACAATTACTGTACAGTCAATGTCGAAACATTTTTTTTTTTACTTAAACTATTTAAATAAAATAATTTTTACATCTTTTTAAACGTCAATTTTCGTGAAGTAAATTTTCCAGCAAGTGCGCATCACCTCACTTTAAAATAAGCAAATACTACCATCTAGTGGCAGTGTTGGAAAATCAGATGAGTGTTTCTCAATCTTGATCCTAAGATCCCTTTGCTGCATACTTTGGAGGTAAAAACCCACCTGATATATATATATCAACAGTTCATAGAGGCTACAAAACTTAAACTGGATTTGTCAGATTCTGTGCAGTTTGCATACTCCAGGACTAGGAATGAAAACCACTGCACTGGACGACTGGCCTGTTCGGCTGTGGTTATGGGCTGTGTTTCCCAAAAGGATCGTAGGCCTAAGTAGATCGTAGAACCATTTCCACCAATGGTCTCTACGATCAACTTAGCTCAAGATACTTTTGAGGAACTTTGAGGATACTTTTGATCAGTTAGTCCTTTATAGGCCATGGGTCTCCAACCCTGAAAAGCTGTCCTGTAAAGTTTTGCTCTTACCAAATCCAAATAGCCAGCTAATCAAGGTGTTCAGGGTTACTTGAAAATTACAGGCATGTGTGTTGGAACAGGGTTGGAACAGAAGTCTGCCGGAAGTTTGCTCTTCGGGATATTTATAAGGCTGTACCATAGTCAAAAATCACTGACAATATCCTAGAGAATAAATAACCTGCTTCATCATAATCCAGTGCACTGAAACTTGCAGAATGTTAAAAAAAAAAAAAAAAAAAAAAAAAAAAAAATCAAAAGGAGACAATACACATGCTCTTGCGAGCCTATAGCCTAGACCTTACAACACATGAAACGAATGCTTAGGCTATGTTCAAGATATAGCTGAAAGAGACATTCTATACGGTAATATCAATGTGTCATGCAAAGAAAGGGATTCATTCAAACTAGTCTTCTATATTGTCTATAGTCTCAACTATACTTTATAATCAATCATAACAGTGTAATTCTTCTAATGACCTCACATGTCGATGCCGGTGAATTTCATAGTTCGTGCAAACATATCCACATGATCGATATGCTTTCTTCTTTTTTTCTCACCGCTGTACATTTGCTCTCAGCAGCGCGGATGGCGTCTGGATGATCGTTAACAGTAGATATAGCACTAAAGGTATTTCCAACTTCTTTCTTGTAAGCAAAGAACGAAATAACTTCAGCGTGGCCTTGGATCACGTGCCTACTCTGCTTGTAATTTGTACGTTACGTGTGCACGTCATGAATTGCGAGCACCCACAATAAGCTTCTGGTTTCAGTTGACTTCAGCAGACCTAAACGTTTATATCTTTCTCTTGTAATAGCGTGTAAAGTACAGAACGGACTTTCCTCCATCTCGTCCATTGCGCTCTTCACTCCCTGCCCGCTCCATCTGAATTTCGTGCGTCATCATAATCACGTGACTGAAAACCAGCTATGTGGATGTCCTCCAAAGAAATTGCTTTGTAATCTAGAATTAAAACGGTTTCAAGGCAATTAAGCGTTTTAGCATGACACAGCCCAGCTAGGGAAAGTTTTCTGAAACTTGGCTACTGTTTTGGCAAGGCGGTCTCAAAGTTATGAGCAAACGTTCTTCCATTAACGTTAGCGTTCGTTCAAAGTTATCTGGTCGTTCTCAAAACGTTAGCACAAAAACATTTATACATCATTCGTGGAACGGTTTAGTTTCACGTTCGTTTAACGGGTTTTTAATGTTACTAGGCTACTTGTTTCAGAAAGTTCAGAAAATTTTCAAAAGTAACTCCCATAATATTTGCAAAATTATAAAATACTTTTTTCTTTGGTCTCTCATCTGCAGATGCTGCTGTGAGCCTCTGCAATATTTTATACCTGATCTTGAATGAGTAAAATAATTAATTAAACATATTTTAATCTGTCATGAAAAAACTTAAGCAACGTACGTCACGTGAAAGAATTTGCCAGTCACTGAACGGACTTAGGTAAAGTTGGTTTTATATTCGCACATTCGCGTTAAAGAACTTTCTCAATTAAATAGTCAATGAATTATTTTTTTTTCAGATTCGAAGCAGCTACTTAATATTGACAACAAAGATTGTGAACTACAACATTTTCTACAATCGATCAAAATGGGTAAGTATATTTTTAATGCATACACACTTTGTTGAATATTCAATGTAGTGTGGTAACCAAGATAGGGACCGTCTGAAAAGTTTATATTGTTTTTCATCGTGTGCAAACAGACAACTACATTTTAGCCAACTACAGATGTACCAGCAAATATCTCTCACATTATGTGTTCTAATGCAATAGAATGTCCTTATAATGATGGTGTTTAAAAAGGTGTTTAGGAAATAATAAAGAATGAACATGTAGGCAACATGAACTGTAATCTGGTAACAATCCAGACTGTAGAAAGTGGAAAATCATGTGTAATCTCCTGAACATAGTTAATCGCTTCATTTTACATCTGTTTATATTTATGTTTATTTATTTATTTGAAATCAAAATGAACAAGAACAGTGTTGGTGTTGGTTTTAATTATGACATATGATTTATTTCAATAGGTTTTGAAAGGATGGGCCGGCTGTTCCAAAGCAAGTTGGATGGTCTTGTCTGGACCCTACAGAACATACAGCCCACGTCTTGCTGTTTTATCCACCTCGGTTTTTCTGTTTTTAAGTGTAATAAAGACTTTACAGTGTAACAGTGTTCTCCAGGTGCTGAATAAAAAGAATGGCCTAACAGTATTTTATGTTTTCCTGTTGTATAGCATCTTCAATTAACATTAAACTCTCACAATAACACAATTCGTGTGCATTGATTGATGTTTACAGTCCTGCAGAAATATCACTGTCCATGGCACTGAATCCATCAGATTATTGACAAGTACCCAGAAAGCATGACAGCAAACATGATGTTTATTTTGGGGGTGAAGGGTGTGGATTTTGGAATAAACTGCTGCTTCAATGTATATGTAATGAGTGATTATAATCAAGGTTTTCTTTCTAAATATCACATGTGTGGAATGACTTATCTAGGCATGTGAGATTTTACTTAGTTATAGGCTAGAAGTTACCAGTATGATTACTGAAATGTTTGTTTCATGTATTTTCTAATGTCTGTATTTGATATCTGAAAGCAGTAACAGTGCTTGCTCATTTAGTGATTCTGTGATCTTTGTAACGGCCTACGAACTCCTGTGAGAGTCTTGAAGCTGACTTCTGCTGATGAAACTGAAAACTATCTTCAGTAAATCTTTTCTTTTTTTATAATTCTGACTCCTGCTCTTCATTTCTTCATATCTGGTTCTGAGTCTTTGACTGTGCGCCCCTAACAGGTGAACATTTAAAAAACTAGCAAAAGTCCTATGGGGTTCTTCAATGGCACACCTTCCATCAAAAAATATTACATTATCTAAATGTATTTATTACTGTAATGGCTGAAAACAGTAACTTCTTTACTTCATGGATGTATAGAAGAATGATTTGCTTTAAAAAAAACATTAAAACCATTAAACAAAGTACAGTTTTGAAAATATCTCCCTTACTGTACGTACAATTATCAAATGTGTATTAAAAAAATGACTGTATTTCCCCTAAAGTATTCTTGTTTTAAAGGCTGTAGTGCTTTCCTAGTGACCACACTGACTTACTACAGCTGAAATTTCCACAATAACTCCCATACTGTACGTACAATTATCAAATGTTTATTAAAAAAAAGTCTGTAATTCCCCTGGCCTAAAGTATTCTTTTCGTGTTTCAAAGGGTGTAGTGCTTTCCTAGTGACCTGACTGACTTACTACAGGTCAAATTTTGACAATAACTTGCATACTGTACGTGCTATTGTCAAATATGTTTATGAAAAATTAACTGTATTTCCCCTAAAGTATTTTTTCCCGTTCCAAAGGCTGTAGTGCTTTCCTAGTGACCACGCTGACTTACTACAGGTGAAATTTTGACAATAACTGCTTTACTGTACGTACAATAAACTAATAAGTTCAAGAAAAAATTACTGTAATTCCCCTAAAGCATTTTTTCCTGTCTCAAAGGCTGTAGTCCTTTCCTAGTGATCCGACTGACTTACTACAGGTGAAATTTTGACAATAACTCCCTTACTGTACGTACAATAAACTAATAAGTTCAAGAAAAAATTACTGTAATTCCCCTAAAGCATTTTTTCCTGTTTCAAAGGCTGTAGTCCTTTCCTAGTGATCAGACTGACTTACTACAGGTGAAATTTTGACAATAACTCCCTTACTGTACGTACAATAAACTAATAAGTTGAAGAAAAAATTACTGTAATTCCCCTAAAGTATTTTTTCTTGTTTCAAAGGCTGTAGTGCTTTCCTAGTTATCAGACTGACTTACTACAGGTGAAATTTTGACAATAACTCCCTTACTGTACGTACAATAAACTAATAAGTTGAAGAAAAAATTACTGTAATTCCCCTAAAGTATTTTTTCTTGTTTCAAAGGCTGTAGTGCGTTCCTAGTTATCACACTGACTTACTACAGGTGCAATTTTGACAATAACTCCCTTACTGTACGTACAATAAACTAATAAGTTCAAGAAAAAATTACAGTAATACCCCTAAAGTATTTTTTCCTGTTCCAAAGGCTGTAGTGCTTTTCTAGTGACCACACTGACTTACTACAGCTGAAATTTCCACAATAACTCCCATACTGTACGTACAATTATCAAATGTTTATTAAAAAAAAGTCTGTAATTCCCCTGGCCTAAAGTATTCTTTTCGTGTTTCAAAGGGTGTAGTGCTTTCCTAGTGACCTGACTGACTTACTACAGGTCAAATTTTGACAATAACTTGCATACTGTACGTGCTATTGTCAAATATGTTTATGAAAAATTAACTGTATTTCCCCTAAAGTATTTTTTCCCGTTTCAAGGGCTGTAGTCCTTTCCCAGTGACCACACTGACTTACTACAGGTGAAATTTTGACAATAACTCCCTTACTGTACGTACAATAAACTAATATGTTTATGAAACAATTACTGTAATTCCCCTAAAGTATTTTTCCCTGTTCCAAAGGCTGTAGTGCTTTCCCAGTGACCACACTGACTTACTACAGGTGAAATTCTGACAATAACTCCCTTACTGTACGTATAATAATCAAATATGTTTATGAAACAATTACTGTAATTCCCCTAAAGTATGATTTTCCCGTTCCAAGGGATGTAGTGCTTTCCTAATGACCAGTGTTACTTACTTCAGGTGAAATTTTGACAATAACTCCCTAACTGTATATACTATTATCAAATAGGTTTATGAAAAAATTACTGTAATTCACTGTAAGTATTTTTTAGTGTTCCAAAGGGTGTAGTGCTTTTCTAATGACCAGTGTGACTTACTCCAGGTGAAAATTTGACAATATCTCCCTTACTGTACGTACTATTGTCAATTATGTTTATGAAAAATTAACTGTAAATGACCGTAACTATTTTTCTGCGTTCCAAAGGCTGTAGTACGTTCCTAGTGACCAGTGTGACTTACTACAGGTGAAATTTTGACAATAACTCACATACTGTACGTGCTATTGTAAAATATGTTTATGAAAAATTAACTGTAAATGACCGTAACTATTTTTCCACGTTCCAAAGGCTGTAGTACTTTCCTAATGACCAGTGTGACTTACTACAGGTGAAATTTCCACAATAACTCCCTTACTGTACGTACAATTATCAAATGTTTATTAAAAAAATTACTGTATTTCCCCTAAAGTATTATTTTCGTGTTTCAAAGGCTGCAGTGCTTTCCCAGTGACCTGACTGACTTACTACAGGTGAAATTTCCACAACAACTCGCATACTGTACGCACAATTATCAAATGTTTATTTAAAAAAAAATACTGTATTTCCCCTAAAGTATTATTTTTGTGTTCCAAAGGGTGTAGTGCTTTCCTAATGACCAGTGTGACTTACTCCAGGTGAAATTTTGACAATATCTTCCTTACTGTATGTACAATAATCAAATATGTTTGTGAAACAATTACTGTAATTCCCCTAAAGCATTATTTTCATGTTTCAAAGGTTGGAGAATGTTCCTAGTGATCAGACTAACTTACTAAAGGTTAAATATTGCCAATACCTGCCTTACTGTAAGTACAGTACATACATATTTTTTATGAAAAAATTACTGTAATTCACCTTAAGTGTTTCTTCATGTTCCAAAGGTTATAGTATGTTCCTAGTGATCACTCTACTCAATTAATTTTGATAAATGTATTAGGTAAAAGTAGGTATTAGAACTGCTGTTCCTGGTACAACACATTTTGTTCATTGATTAAAAACTGTAAAGATTTTAGCTTAATCATATTTTTGACGTTAGAAATAAGCAACAATCTTATTGTAATGATTCAAATCTGGAATCCATTGCTGCTTCAATGTATATCTAATGAGCTAATTTAATCAAGGTATTAATCAATATTTTCCTTCTAAATATCAAAGGAGTTGAATGAATTCTCTAGGCTTATGAGATTGTACTTTGTTTTAAAATGACCAGTGTGATTATCTAAAATGTTATTTCATGTATTCTCTGTATTGAAAATCTGAGAGGTGCACTGTAAAACCCAACACGTTATGCAAACTCATTTCAGTTGAGACCGATTACCTCAATTCAATTAAGTTTAAAAAACAATAGTTATGAGTACTCTGAACTTATTTTAACCAAATCCACTAAAACAAGGATATTTCTCAATACACAATTAAACTTCTGCATTCAAAGATCTTGATATTTGATATTATATATTGAGTAAAAACAGTGAAATTACAAACTTTAAATGAACTTTTAAGTGCTTGTAGTTACTACTAGCTCACACTATCACACACAAAGTCAAATCCTTTAAGTTAAGCTAACTCATTACATTTGAGGACACCGATTACCTTAATTTAATTTTTATTTTAAGCAATTATTTAAGTGACTAATTAAGTAATGATTGAGCATTAGTGATGAACACCTGCTGTTAACAGGCACAATCACTGAAGGAAAGAAAAACTTGAAATGTAAATGAGCTGCTGCTCCCAGCACAGGGGGCGGAGCCTCAAGAGGTTCCGTCCTTTTACCTCAAACAAACATGCACTGAAAATTTCAAAAACATTTAGCCTTTTATTGTCAAACCAGAGTCAGACATAGATGGAGTGACACAAGAAGAAGTGACAGAGGTTTAGAAGGTGATGATTTATTGAGTTTCGTTCAAGGTCACCATATTGGAGATTAGCGGTTGTTTTAGTTGGACTCTTGACCCTTGCAAATTAGTTTGTCTTTGGCTGCTGTAACTCATGTGTATATAAAACACATTTGTTATGGCACAAAAGTCAAAAGAAAATATGATCGGGTGTCAATGGTTGTGCTTTAATGATGAAAATCATCATTAAATGACATGATGACTGAACTTTTACAGAGACTGATTAAACAAGTGATGTATTATTAGGTTTGCCTATTTATTTAAATTCAGAATCAGATAAAAGAAAGGATTTTACGAACAATTTTCGCACAAAAAGCTTTCATCTATTGCATTATTAAGACTAACACAGACATCAATAATCAGCATATGAATCTCAACAATGGTGACCATTAAAAAGTGATTCATGCCGCAATGCATGCTGGGAGCCATGGATACATTTTGTATTATGCTAGTACCCAGCATGCATTGCAGCATGAATCACTTTTTAATGGTCACCATTGTTGAGATTCATATGCTGATTCTTGATGTCTATGTTAGTTTTAGTAAAGCCATAGATGAAAACTTTTTGTGAACACTGCTTGTAAAATCCTTAATTGTATCTGATGTCGTAACACTGCTGGCCCTTTGCTGTAAAATCACAGTTTTGAATAAAACTATAATTTGTCACCCTTTTTAATCAGATATTACACACTGAAAGAAATCATTGAATCAGGTCACTACATGATGACTGACGTCAACACTTAACCATCAACATCTGATCACATTTTCTCTTGACTTTCGTGCCATAACAAATGTGCTTTATAAACACACAAGTTTCAGCAGACAGAGAAAATCTTGTCTTCAAAAGTCAAGGGTCAGGAAACCAACTAAAGCAAACGCTGATCTCCATCATGGTGACCTTAAACGAAACAATAAGTCATCAAATTCTGAACCTCTGTTAATTCTCTTAAGAACTTCTGTAGACGTGCTAATAAGTGCTAATAAGAATAAGACTAGCCATTGCACACTGAGCTCGAAATTGTCGTATGCGTTTTTTCGGATTCGTAATTCGGTGGCTCTGAATTGTCAAAACACCATTCACACTGCTTACTACAGATGCGAAAAACGCAGAAAATCAAACCAGATCCGATTTTTTTTATGACGGACGAAAGTTTCGGAGGCAGTGTGCAAGCGTGATTGACATAACGTTAGGTCGTATTTATTTTTTAACGTGCGGAAATTTCAGATGTGAATTTGGGACTCAGTGTGCAATGGCCTTAAAGTGCTGTTTGATGAGTTGTTTAACGACGTGCTGAGATCTTGAGACTTCATATCTTGTCATATCAGTTGATTTAGCTTAGACCTTGGTGAAGGGTATAATTGCTGATCTTTGTAACTGTAACAGAGTGGCCTACGAACTCCTTGTGAGTCTTGAAGCTAACTTTTGCATGATGAAACTACAAACTATCTTCAGTAAATCTTTCATTAATTTATTATAATTCTGACTCTTGTCTTAAATTGACTGACTAACTGCCTGGTTTTAATTAATCGTATCTGGTCCTTGGGTCTTTAACTGTATACAGTGGTAATCTATATTGCAACAAGGTGAGCACAACCATTGGGCATCTTTCCAGGTAGCTTGTCTGGTGATAATCCAAGGCATGGTACCAATATTTTGCACTGTTGCTGAAAACTGTGCTGAAAACAATATTTTCATTCAAACACACACATTTATTTTTATTCAATTTTTATTTTATCGTCACTTCACTAAAATAAAATATAGTAAAGTAAAAATGACGTGACAAAACAATCAGTTAAAGGGTTTATGATAATATAAGAACAACTTAAACCAAGAGAGGATCAACAACAGCAGAATTATGAAGAGGTGATATTGAAATATTACTCTAACCATGAAGAATTAATTACAACTTTTATGTATAATCACAGTTGTATTCCATGGACAATTAGAAAGATAATACAAATAAAACAGTGTTTACATCAACAGTGACTTTCTACGTTACTTTGGTTGAATTTTAAGTTGAATTTGGAGGGGGGAGAAAGATCATAAAAGTAAATGTCATGTAAGGACAAAGTTTGTTGGCTGGTGGCTATATCAGCACATGTGACTTAATATGTGAAAATATTGACCATGAAGGACAACTACACTACATACAGATTGACAGGAGAGTCAGTGTCAGAAAAGATGATGCCAACAGCATCCTCTGAACAAACCATTATTTTGGATAACCTTGCATACAAAAAATATACCGGACTCGGACTTGTGCAATCAGACCCTTTTATTCCTGCTGTACAAGAAGCAAAAATTACATGTTGGTCATAATGCCTTTAATGCATTCTTGATCTTGCTGTACATTATCTGTCAGATTTGCTGCAACAACGTGAACAGGTTCATTCACTACAACCTTAAACAAACAAAACCCCTTTTAGTGAATTACAGTATTATATTAATATGTAATACAGTATTATTAAGTATTGTCAAAATTTCACGTGTATTAAGTCAGTCTGGTCACTAGGAAAGCACTACACCCTTTGAAACATGAAAATAATGATTTAGGGAAATTAGAGTATTTTTTTTAAATAAACATTTGATAATTGTATGTACAGTATGGTAGGTATTGTCAAAATTTCACCTGTAGTAAGTCAGTCAGGTCACTAGGAAAGCACTACACCCTTTGGAACACTAAAAAATACTTAGTCAATTACAGTAATTTTTCATAAACCTATTTGATAATAGTATATACAGTAAGGGAGTTATTGTCAAAATTTCACCTGTAGTAAGTCACACTGGTCATTAGGAGAGTACTACACCATTTGAAACATCAAAAAATACTTACGGTGATTTACAGTAATTTTTTCATAAACATAATTGACAATAGTACACATAAAGTAAGGGAGATATTGTCAAAATTTCACCTGTAGTAAGTCACACTGGTCATTAGGAAAGTACTACAACATTTGGAACGTGGAAAAATAGTTACAGTCATTTACAGTTAATTTTTCATAAACATATTTGACAATAGCACGTACAGTATGGGAGTTATTGTCAAAATTTCACCTGTAGTAAGTCAGTCAGGTCACTAGGAAAGCACTACAGCCTTTGAAACACGAAAATAATACTTTAGGGGAATTACAGTAATATTTTCTTCAACTGATTAGTTTATTGTACGTACAGTAAGGGAGTTATTGTCAAAATGTCACCTGTAGTAAGTCAGTCTGATCACTAGGAAAGCACTACAGCCTTTGGAATATAAATATAAATATTAAAAAACACTATAGGTGAATTAAAGTTTATTACATAAACATATGTAATAAACACACGTAATAATGTTTATTACATAAATATATTTGATAATTGTACAGTAAGGGAGTCATTGTCAAAATTTCACCTGTAGTAAGTCAGTCTGATCACTAGGAAAGCACTACAGCCTTTGGAACAGGAAAAAATACTTTAGGGGTATTACTGTAATTTTTTCTTCAACTTATTAGTTTATTGTACGTACAGTAAGGGAGTTATTGTCAAAATTTCACCTGTAGTAAGTCAGTCTGATCACTAGGAAAGCACTACAGCCTTTGAAACAAGAAAAAATACTTTAGGAGAATTACAGTAATTTTTTCTTCAACTTATTAGTTTATTGTATGTACAGTAAGGGAGTTATTGTCAAAATTTCACCTGTAGTAAGTCAATCTGATAACTAGGAAAGCACTACAGCCTTTGAAACAAGAAAAAATACTTTAGGAGAATTACAGTAATTTTTTCTTCAACTTATTAGTTTATTGTACGTACAGTAAGGGAGTTATTGTCAAAATTTCACCTGTAGTAAGTCAGTCTGATCACTAGGAAAGGACTACAGCATTTGAAACAGGAAAAAATACTTTAGGGGAATTACAGTAATTTTTTCTTCAACTTATTAGTTTATTGTACGTACAGTAAGGGAGTTATTGTCAAAATTTCACCTGTAGTAAGTCAGTCTGATCACTAGGAAAGGACTACAGCATTTGAAACAGGAAAAAATACTTTAGGGGAATTACAGTAATTTTTTCTTCAACTTATTAGTTTATTGTACGTACAGTAAGGGAGTTATTGTCAAAATTTCACCTGTAGTAAGTCAGTCTGATCACTAGGAAAGCACTACAGCCTTTGAAACAAGAAAAAATACTTTAGAAGAATTACAGTAATTTTTTCTTCAACTTATTAGTTTATTGTACGTACAGTAAGGGAGTTATTGTCAAAATTTCACCTGTAGTAAGTCAGTCTGATCACTAGGAAAGGACTACAGCATTTGAAACAGGAAAAAATACTTTAGGGGAATTACAGTAATTTTTTCTTCAACTTATTAGTTTATTGTACGTACAGTAAGGGAGTTATTGTCAAAATTTCACCTGTAGTAAGTCAGTCTGATCACTAGGAAAGGACTACAGCATTTGAAACAGGAAAAAATACTTTAGGGGAATTACAGTAATTTTTTCTTCAACTTATTAGTTTATTGTACGTACAGTAAGGAAGTTATTGTCAAAATTTCACCTGTAGTAAGTCAGTCTGATCAGTAGGAAAGGACTACAGCATTTGAAACAGGAAAAAATACTTTAGGGGAATTACAGTAATTTTTTCTTCAACTTATTAGTTTATTGTGCGTACAGTAAGGGAGTTATTGTCAAAATTTCACCTGTAGTAAGTCAGTTAGATCAGTAGGAAAGGACTACAGCATTTGAAACAGGAAAAAATGCTTTAGGGGAATTACAGTAATTTTTTCTGGAACTTATTAGTTTATTGTACGTACAGTAAGGGAGTTATTGTCAAAATTTCACCTGAAGTAAGTCAGTCTGATCACTAGGAAAGCACTACAGCCTTTGGAATATAAATATAAAAAAACACTATAGGTGAATTAAAGTTTATTACATAAACATATGTAATAAACACATGTAATAATGTTTATTACATAAATAAATTTGATAATTGTACAGTAAGGGAGTTATTGTCAAAATTTCACCTCTAGTAAGTCAGTCTGATCACTAGGAAAGCACTACAGCCTTTGGAACAGGAAAAAATACTTTAGGGGAATTACTGTAATTTTTTTATTAATATTTGTATACTGAACGGGAGGTACTGTCAAAATTCCACCTGTAGTAAGTCAGTCTGGTCAGTAGGAACATACTACAACCTTTGGAACATGACAAATAACATTGTTTTAATATTTTAATCTCCTCAAAACGAGCTTTCCTTCGGGTTTGAACTTTGCAGATGGTCCCTTCTTAGCAGCCTGCGCATAGAGATCAATGTATTTTGTCCAGTGCGAAGGAAAGATCGTTTTGAGGAAATTTATGTTGTTGCTTCTGGTGTTTTATCTGTAGTTATATGTGATAGGTGTTGTGTGTAGCAACAACGTTTAGTTCACGAGTTATTGAACGCGGAAGTCCGCGAATGTGTGAATATGCGAATATAAAACCAACTTTACCTAAGTCTGAACGGTACACTGGACACCGCGGTGACGTAATGCGATTCTCACAAATGGCGTCATTAACACCGGTTTGCTTCCTACCACTGCACAGATGCCAAATGACAGCTGCTCGCGTGCATCTGTGGCGCGTGTTTTTGCTTTAGAGGTGTTCAATGTCTCTTGTTTCCCCTACATCATCTCGTAGCGAGAACGCATGTCTCAGCAGTGAGAGGTAAGGCAGCACGCTAGCACTAGAAGAACTCAAATGTGTTTTAGAAATCTCAGCGTGAGCACACATTTGCAGACATTCGTCACTGTTAAAACACTAAAATGTATTTAGCATTATACATATAAATAGGTAGACATGTCATGTGGTTCATCCTCTCTGTCAGCAGTTACAGATACTTATGAAAATTTGAACCATGATGTTACAAGGTCTAACCCCATGACAAGATATGGTAGCATTTGCTTAGTGTTTTGTCCTGTGATGTTAAGCATTATAGCGGAACATTATCCTTTTTACCTTTTGACTTTTTGTATTGGTTTCCAATGCTGTCATTGCATTTCATGGCTTAAATGCAGGGTAGGTAATTTGATCTAGAAACATTTTTGTTATGGTTGAAAGTCTCTTCACATCCTGATAGCAGTCATGTTAGGTGGGGTAAGCTGTATTTGAAAAACGCTGTTTGGAAGTTAGTCGGACGGTCACACGAACAAACAACGTCAAACGTGTGTAGCCAATCAGTAACTTACAAGAGGGAGATTTGAAGAAAGTCTGAAGAAATAGAAATAAGACACAATACAAAAGAGAAAAGCTCAGAAGAAATCACTGGAAAATGAAGGGTTATGATCAGGAAAAAGCTTTAGGACCCTCGGTAATATTAGAAAAGCTTTCCATCGCCGGAGAGAGCTAACCGGGAAGGCCTGAAAACAGACACGGAGGTTGCTTTGATTCGACACCACTCCACACGTGAGTAACACGGGATTGAGTGTCATTGTTTGTCTGGAGCTGCTGTGTTGTTGGCAACTAACAACAAACTCTAGTTTGTAATTACTATTGTGTACTGTACGTACCTTTCTTGTAGTGCTTGGCGGTATGACCAAAAATCTATATCACGGTATTTTTCAGAATTGTACGCGTTTAAACGGTATATGGCAGTATTTTTTTTTCAAGCATGACTGGGTGTTTACTACATTTTATACTGATTGAGAGAGGAAATACTGCCAGTAGATTGACTTAGAATGCCCTATTTTACTTTAATGAGTGAATATTGTAGAACAATTTCACACTAGTTAATACAGGTTTGCCAGGCCCCACAAAATGATGCTGTTTACAAAGAGGTGCCAGCAGGAGGCGCTTTAGGAGCAGCAGAAATGGCGCTCTCCCCGGTAATGGCTGTACACAAAGCAGCGCAGCGCTCATAAAAGCTGCTTTAGCAGGAAAGATAAAGAATGATTAAATGAAAATAACATCGAAACTTTTCTAAAGACAGTCCATTCCCTTCAAAGATACATATAAAATCACCTGCGCCACGTTTTGACTTTGGAACGTGTAGTGCTCATGTTTATTCAATGATGTCAAAGCCTTTTGGATTTGTGGCAGGCTGTGTTGATATTGTGCACCAATGTATGGGAAACACTAATATAATTTGACAGCTATCAATTACAGTTTAACCCATCCATCTTCACCGTCACGCTTAGTAACACATACAACTGTTCCCTCACCACAGTACAACTGTTCCCTCACCACAGTGCAACAGTGAAAAGGGACCCCTCTCAAACAGTGTCGCGCCGCGGTCCGAACGTTGTTTGAACGACATACACCGGACAAAAAATCATATCACAAAAAATAAACACCGGTTTTCGGTGAACCGGTATACCGCCCAGCACTACTTCCTTGTTATTCGTTCATCATCTGCGCTTTATTTTTCGTGAAGCATTATTTTGTTGCGCTTCTGCTACGATAAACAGACATCCACTCTTGAATTGCGTGCGTAATGGAGGCCAGCTAGTGAGAGTCACGCTGACGACTACTGAAGAATGCGGTGTTTAGTGTCATTGTTAGTGTACTCGCCTCGTATGCAGAGGTAAAGTACACCTGGCTGCAGCCTGCAGATCGGGGCGGGGCTGCACGTGTCGATATGTCTCTCAGTTTTCCTCCGGCCAGAAAACAGCTGGCCAATCAACGAACAGAGGGCAGGCTGAGAGCCGTGACATAGACGCTAAGCACCGAGTTTAAGATTGTATTTTAGGTTAGGGAAATCGAAAACGACCGCGGATATGGAGACTAGGGATGTGCACGAATATTCAAATTTTCGAATATTCGATCGGTAATTAATATTTGAAAAATAAAATACTATTAGAATTTTTTCCGCAGTTATAATTAAATGCACTGGGTGGCGCTGTGGAGCGTGTTTAACAAGTGGATTGAATTTGATCACATAATAATGTCGTCGTCTGCCTCGCGAAGTTTGGAATTACTTAAATGAAAATGATATTACAAAATGGAATTACTTTTAATCAATTATTAATGAAACTGAGTTATCATAATATCACCACCACAATGAGAAACCACATGAAATCCAAACAGCAGTCGACTGAGGAAGCAGCTGTCCATCACTGCATTAACGACTGCAGGTAAGCGCAGCTGTACCCCGAGGGAATCGTGATCCGACCGAGATGATTTCTTCTGGTAGCAAAATTATTTTGTAACATATGCTTCATTTAAGTTTCGTTGAGGGAGACATGTTTAAAGGGGTCATATAATGGTACATG